>NC_060185.1:27546873-27846873 GCF_021184085.1 Oncorhynchus gorbuscha
GTCTTATGTTGTCTTGTCATTTTGCTTTTCCTTCTGTTCGTTTTCCCCCTGCTGGTCTTTTAGGTTCGTTCCTTTTTTTCTCTCCCTCCTCTCTCTCTTCTCTCTATCGTTCCGTTCCTGCTCCCAGCTGTTCCTATTCCCCTAATCAATCATTTAGTCTTTCCACACCTGTTCCCTATCTTTTCCCCTGATTAGAGTCCCTATTTCTCCCCTTGTTTTCCATTTCTGTCCTGTCGGATCCTTGTATATTGTTCACCGTGCTGTGTCTTTGTATCGCCCTGTCGTGTCGTGTTTCCCTCAGATGCTGCGTGGTGAGCAGGTGTCTGAGTCTGCTACGGTCAAGTGCCTTCCCGAGGCAACCTACAGTTTATGATCGAGTCTCCAGTCTGTTCTCGTCATTACGAGTGGAATTGTTTTTTATGCTTTATTTACCGCTCCGATTTGTCTAGGAGTATTGCATATTTCCGTTACTGGATTAAAGACTCTGTTTTCGCCAAGTCGCTTTTGGGTCCTCATTCACCTGCATAACATCCTGACCTTAGTTATGAGCTTCGTGGGCACTATGGCATTCTCACATAGGGTGTTCCTTTTTTCCAGGTGGGAAAGGGCAGTGCGATTTGAGATTGCGTCATCTGCGGATCTGTTGGGGCGGTATGATAATTGGAGTGGGTCTAGGGTATCCGGGAGGATGCCGTTGTGAGCCATGACCAGCCTTTCAAAGCACTTCATGGCTATCAAAGTGAGTGCTACGGAGTGGTAATCATTTAGGCAGGTTACTTTCGCTTCCTTTGGCACAGGGACTATAGTGGTCTGCTTGAAACATGTCTGTAATACCTACTTGGTCAGGGAAAAGTTGAAAATGTCAGTGATGACACTTGCCAGTTGATCTGTGTATGCTTTGAGTACAAGTCTTGGTAATCCATCTGGCCTTGCGGCTTTGTAAATGTTGACCTGTTTAAATGTCTTGCTCACATCGGCTACTGAGAGCATGCTTCAGTGTTGTGCATGCCTCAGTGTTGCTTACCTCGAAGCGAGCATAAAATATATTTAGCTCGTCTAGAAGGCTCGCGTCACTGGGCAGATTGCGTCTGGGTTTCCCTTTGTAGTCTGTCATAGTTTTCAAGCCCTGCCACATTTGACAAGCGTTAGAGCCAGTGTAGTAGGATTCAATCTTAATCTTGTATTGACGCTTTGCTTGTTTGATGGTTTGTTTAAGGGCATAGCGGGATTTCTTTTAGGCGTCCGGATTAGTGTCCCACTCCTTGAAAGCAGCAGATCTAGCCTTTAGCTCGATGCGGATGTTGCCTGTAATCCATTGCTTCTGGTTGGGATATGTACGTACAGTGGGGACGATGTCATCAATGCACTCAATGATGAGGCCGATGACTGAGGTGGTATACTTCTCAATGCCATTGGATGAATCCCGGAACATATTCCAGTCTGTGCTAGTGTAACCGATGTGAAATTGGTAGCTAGTTAGCAGAGTGCGCGCTAATAGTGTTTCAATCAGTGATGTCACCTGCTCTGAGACCTTGAAGTAGTTGTTCCCCTTTTATGGAGCGATGCATGACGATACTTTGCGGGTGGCTGTTGTCGATGTGTGCAGAGGATCCCTGGTTTGAGCCCAGGTAGGGGCGAGGAAAGGGACGGAAGATATACTGTTACACGAGCAAAATACTCCTGTAGAGGAGCATTATTGTCATCTGACCACTTCCGTATTGAGCTGGTACTTCCTGCTTTAGTTTTCACTTATAAACAGAAATCAGAAGGGTAGAATTATGGTCAGTTTGCCAAATGGAGGGAGGAGCTTTATATGCATCTCGGTGTGTGGAGTAAAGGTGTTCTAGAGTTTTTTTCCTATGGTAAAAATTTGGTGAAACTGATTTAAGTTTGCCTGCATTAAAGGCCCCAGCCACTAGGAGCGCTGCTTCTGGGTGAGCATTTTCTTGTTTGCTTATGGCCTTATAGAGCTGGATGTGCGCAGTCTTAGTGCCAGCATCGGTCTGTGGTGGTAAATAGACCGCTACGAATAATATAAATGAGAACTCTCTTGGTAGATAGTGTGGTATACAGCTTATCATAAGGTACTCTACTTAAGGTGAGCAATACCTTGAGACTTCTTTAACCTCTCCAGGGTATGTGGGACGCTAGCATCCCATCTGGCCAACAACCAGTGAGGTTGCAGAGCGCCAAATTCAATTACAGAAATGCTCATTATAAAAATTCAGAAAACAAAACATATTTTACATAGGTTTAAAGATGAACTTCTTGTTAAACCAACCACAGTGTCATATTTATAAAATGCTTTTCGGCAAAAGCATACCTAGATAAGAACATACCTAGCCCAGAACATAGCCCAGTTGACAAATTATTAAAAACAGCAACCAGCTAAGCAGAAGCGTTACACAACTCATAAATAGAGATACAATTAATCCCTTACCTTTGATGATCTTTATATGGTGGCAATCAGAAGACATTAATTTACTCAATAAATGTTCCTTTTGTTCGATGAAGTTTATATCCAAAATCGTCCGTTTTGTTAGCCTGTTTTCTTCAGTAATCCACAGGCTCAAACTCAGTCAAAACAATCAGACATAAAAATCCAAGTTGTATCCGTAAAGTTCATAGAAACATGTCAACAATGTTTATATTCAATCCTAGGGTTATTTTTTAGCCTAGATGATCTATAATATTTCAACCGGACAATAACAAGAAATGCACATGCGCCTGAATTTATTTTTTATTTTTTACTCACGTTAGGGTCCGCTCGTTCAGACTGGTCTTACTCCCTCATTTATAAGAATACAAGCCTGAAACGATTTCTAAATACTGTTGACATCTGGTGGAAGGCATAGGAACTGCAAATGGAGTCCTAAGTCAATGGATACTGTAATGACATTGAATAGAAAACTACAAAACCAACAAAAAAAAACTACTTCCTGAATGGATTCTTCCCAGGTTTTCGCCTGCTAAATCAGTTATGTTATACTCACAGACACTATTTGAACAGTTTTGGAAACTTTAGAGTGTTTTCTATCCGAATCTACCAGTTATATGCATATCATATCTTCTGGGCCCGAGTAGCAGGCTGTTTAATTTGGGCATGCTTTTCCGAATGCTGCATTCCGAATGCTAGGGTAGGGGGCAACATTTAGCTAACCCTACCGGGTTATTGAACTGAAGGGAGGTTTGAAATATATTTTTTAATTTGGAGTGTGCAGTATGACATGTTTTGGTATGCCGTGCCTTTGATTCGTACAGCACGGCTTGTACTACATGATGTGTGTACCTTACATCTGAGTGCCTGACACTGCCAAGGGACAATCCCACACCCAAATGACATCATCTGCATGGGACGTGTGTTTACTGCTGAGCTGAACACAGTTCAGTAAAAACAGCAGAAACAACCAACCACTTGTCAGATCCCACAGTACCCTTCAACCGTACTGGAAAACTGCTCAGGGATATCATTTTCCTTCACTGTGGTTAAACCACACCATCCACTTCCTAATGGTCAAGCGACCACAAGCACAATGTGCCACAAACCGACGACTATGAGCTGTATAATACTGTATGACTTAGCTGTGTTCAAGGTGTTACAACCTGGCTCAAGGTTGTAACAATGGGATACCACACACTGAATAAAGGACTAACAAAATGAATTTGTCCCATAAATAAAGCAAACACTCACAGCAATACCAGTAGACAGAGCAGGGAGGGGCTGTCACAAAGGTGAAGGCCATAGTAACTGTCATTTCCAGACTTCTCATAACATTGGTACTAAATGAGGTGAACTCTCATTCCCCCCTCCACACTCTTCTGTCTAATCTACCCTGCAGAAGGTCACTCATTTATTATATCAAAATGGGCTATTATATCTCGCCCCCTATCAGTCCCATGTAGTACCTCTGGAGGTCACCTGGAAATACATTCACTTTTTTATAATGATAATGCCTAAGGCAAGGCAGCCAGGCACACAGGAAGGCCATTATGGAGGTTATATTGGGCCAGTCATCTGCCAATGAATACTTTTTATGTATAATAATCATCATATATAATAATAACAATACATGTATTTTATATAGCATTACAAGCAAAATCTCAAAAAAAATGTATACAAATTTAACAGAACAAATGTAGTGATCTCGCAGTTCTTGGCCGATGGTCTTCCGCAACTTCCGCAATCTTGAGCGGAGGAAGCATTGATGCTCCATGCAAGAAAGTAGCCAGGCAGGAAAGCAGAAAACATCTGACACACAGGCCCCGGAGCTCTTCCTCGGAACCTCGTAGTCTTTGAGTCTTTCACAGCTCCTCCTTCGTAGGTTGGCTGGATCGTCCACTACCAGAAGTGTAGCAATCATACAGTATAGACTCATTCATCCAAATCCATGATGTGATGCTTACAGACATGTTCTCTAGACCAGACCAACAGTTATCGTTTGGACTTCCCTGGAATACTGTGAATAGTACTGTAAGTGAAGTTACACTACCAGCACAGCTGTATGTAGCCCTGCTCTTAGCGCTGCAACCTTTATAGGGCTAAGCTCTATGGCTTTTAAATTATGAAATGGCTTGTGTATGACATACTGGACACAACCCTCAACATTTTTGTTCTGTAAATCGAGGACAAGCATATTAGTATAATATGTTACGTTTGGTATGATTACACAAGACAAAAGGTTACTTAAGGAAAACAAAACAACAAAAAAAAACGGGTGGTTGTTCGGGGTGGAAGAGTAGGCATACAACGCAAATGTCTACAACCCAAAAGTGGAATTGGAATTCGTAACATATTATTAGAACGTCTAGCAACCCAAAGGTCGAATTGGAATTTGTAACAAATTGGAATTCGTAACATATCAAACATTTTGCAAATTCATAACATTGCAATTCAGTAACATATCATATGAATTGTAATTCAGAACATATCATACAAAATGGATGATGAACATCCACAAACTTATACAAAACATATCATACTAATTGGAGTGTCCCAAATGTATGTTTACTATGGTACATCTACCCCTGAGTCCAGGCTTACACTACCATAACATTTGAATACAAATTATTGAGTTAAATAGTGGAACATTTCTGGATTGTCTGAACTCTGACACATTGGACAACAGCTCTTTGACTAGTGAACAAAAATTACTTTGGCTGTTGTTGTTTGGCACAATTAAGAAAATGATAGTTCCATATTTCATTAGAGTGAATAAAACTGTTTCAATCAGGGGTTGGAACCGTTTATGAAAACAGAACCGAAAACCGGAAAATAACAAAATGTTTAAGGAACAGCAATAGAACCAGGAACGAAAGTGATCCATATTGATCCAGAACAGAATCATTATTTTTAAAGCATGGGAACCGGTTGTAAACGTTATTTTAGGTACCAGGCATTTATGTTTAGAGGTGTTTGGTAGAGTTATTATAATAGGGTAGAGGAAGAATAAAACTGACCAAAATACTACAATGGATGCCTACAAAGCATGCCTTCTATAGTTGTTCATCATTGTTTAAGTGACAGGTCTGCCTGCTTATTCTTTAAAGGAAAAAATGTCAGAGCATTAAACATCAATGGGCCAATGATGCTGGGGTCTCGGGACTACTTTCAGGAAGTATGTGACACCATACCAGTGTCCCCTCCATCTGTTGCCCCTTCCCTGCTCATGTGAACACCACCCCTATAGCATGTGGTGCTCCAATGTCTTCATGTCCCTCTCTCATTAGGCCCAGAAACACACAACAGATGGCTGGTGGGAACTCACACTTCTCCAGAAATTGGAAAGGCACCACCCACGGCAATGATGGCTGCTGAAAGATATGTGTCCCAATGATAAGCCCCCCCCATTAGAGTTACCAGCCTCACTAATTGCAGCCCATATAAATGCTTCACAGAGTTCAAGTAAGAGAATACCTCTCAACTGTTCAGAGGAGACTGTGTGAATCAGGCCTCATGGTCAAATTGTTGCAAAGAAACTTCTACTAAAGGACAGCAATAATAAGAAGAGACTTGCTTGCGCCAAGACACACAAGCAATGAACATTAGACCGGTGGATATATGTCCTTCGGTGTAATGAGTCCAAATTTGCGATTTTTGGTTCCAACTGCCTTTTCTTTGTGAGACGCAGAGTAGGAGAGCAGATGATCTCCACGTGTGGTTCCCACTGCGAAGCATGGAGGGGGAGGTGTGAAGGTGTGGGGCTGCTTTTCTGGTGACACTATCAGTGATTTATTTAGAATTCAAGGCACACTTAACCAGCATGGCTACCACAGCATTCTGCAGCGATACGCCATCCCATCTGGTTTGCGCTTAGTGGGACTATCATTTGTTTTTCAACAGCAAAATGACCCAACACACCTCCAGGCTGTGCAAGGATCATTTGGCCAAGAAGGAGAGTGATGGAGTGCTGCAACAGATGACCTGGCCTCCACAATAGCCCGTTCTCAACCCACTTGAGATTGTTTAGGATGAGTTGGACTGCAGAGCGAAGGAAAAGCAGCCAACAAGTGCTCAGCATATGTGGGAAATCCTTCAAGACTTTTGGAAAAGCATTCCTGGTGAAGCTGGTTGAGAGAATGCCAATAGTGTGCAAAGCTGTCATCAAGGCAAAGGGGGGCTACTTTGAAGAATCTAAAATATAAACTATATTTTGATTTGTTTAACACTTATTTGCTTACTACATAATTCCATTATTGTTATGTCATAGTTTTGATGTCTTCACTATTATTCTACAATGTAGAAAATAGGAAAAATAAAGAAAAACATTTGAATGAGTAGGTGTGTCCAACATCTTGACTGGTACTGTTTTGGCCCCATTATTTCAGTTGGGATAAGAGAGGTCATAAACCTCTCCAAAGGATCCCATATTACCGCTCAAACAACAACTGCTTTAAAATGTTGAAGGAAAATGATTATCTCGCATAAAACAGCCCTTTATGTGTCATGTATTATTTTCTCATTCCTGTAGCATCAGTAGATTCCTGAAAGATGCATCTCTGTCAGTAAATGGTTCTCTCCCACCATGTGAAGCAGCCTTGTATTTATGATGGAGTGACTCAAGTCCAAAGCTCTGATGAGATCAAGCCCAAAATACTGAATAACGCTCCCCAGTGAAATGTATCACGCAATTGTTAGCTCATCTGAGAGTTTTCTCTGCTGCTCTCCGGACCTTACAATCTCTCCAATACCATTGCATTAATGGCATTTTTGTGAGATTATGTTTGCTCCATCCAGGTTTAAAATCCTATTGTTCTTTCAACATTGAGCTTTGACCATCTTCTATGTTAGGCCATCATTGACCCTTTCAAAATGAATATTTTGAGTATTTTAACCATATACTAACAATAAATCAATTCAAACCATAATCAAACCATATTATCCCTATGATGAATAACTCTTCTTTTGACCTCCTTTCAGTAATATTTGGGATTGTATGTTTATGTAAAATAGCGTCAGGGACACCTTGATGAGTTACTATAATCTTAACTTCCACATTCTCTATGATATCCTTCATCCCAGGACATCCCTTTCCCCTTTCACTGTGCCGTCTCTCCAGGCTCTGTAGAGCTGTGTGAACAGAAGGGTACTAAGAGGAGGGATTTACCTGGGGCCAATGTTACCCCTTGTCGCTGTAGGCTCTGTCTCTCTGGTCTTGCCCCCTCCAAGTTCTGGCATGTTAGTCTGACACCCAGACTAACGTTGGGCAGGGGCCACTGTGTGCTGCTCTGGCCTGACAGGAGGATCCTCCCCTGGGCTGGATGACCTAGTTGAGCTCCTCAGAGAGCCAGGATGCTCACACTGCTCTGAGGAGGGAGGCCAAGCCGAGGTGGTGCTGTGTTTTAGTCTTCACACCAGACGCTGTCTCATCTCTGAAGCAGACACACACTTCCCTTCTTTCTGGGAGTCTCTGTAAACAAGCTGCTTGACAGGTTCATGGAAAAATGATGTTATTCAAAATGGCGATAAGGATGATCCTTGCCAACTATTGCTATTAGCCTAGCTCTTTAAATCTGATTTAAAGCATTCTGACAGCTTGTCATCAAGTTTGAGATGAGCGTCTGAGAATACACTGTGCATCCAGAATATTGTATATTATCAACCTTTTTCCCCCAGTATTTGTAGTTGTGTTTATTATGGATGCCCATTAGTTCCTGCCAAGGCAGCAGCTACTGTTCCCCAGGCACCGAAGATGTGGATGTCGATTAAGGCAGCCCCCCGCACCTCTCTGATTCAGAGGGGTTGGGTTAAATGCGGAAGACACATTTCAGTTGAATGCATTCAGTTGTACAACTGACTAGGTATCCCCTTTTCCCCTTTCCTTACTCTTCGTGGAGTCCAACAACATTAAGGCAGTTATATACAATTTATAAGTTGACATGACATTACATTTCACAACACTTTACACAATTCATTAAGTGTGTTCCCTCAGGCCACTACTCTACTATTACATACAGTGCATTCAGAAAGAATTCAGACCCCTTTGACTTTTTCCACATTTTGTTACATTACAGCCTTAATCTGTAATTGATTCAATATATTTTTTCCTCTCAACAATCTACACACAATATCCCACAATGACACAGCAAAAACAGAAGCTTTCTCATTGTGGGGTATTGTGTGTAGATTGCTGAGGAAAATAATGTATGTAATCAATTTAAGGCTGTAACGTGACACAGTTTGGAAAAGTCAAGGGTCTGAATACTTTCCGAATGCACTGTATCTACAATACAAAATCCATGTCTACGTGTGTGTAGGGTGCCTGTCTTATCATGTGTATCTGTGTCTGTGCCTGTGTGTGTGTGTGTGTCTCTTCACACTTCCCGCTGTTCCATAAGGTGTATTTTTATCTGTTTTTTAAATCTGATTCTACTGCTTGCATCAGTTACCTGATGTGGAATAGAGTTCCATGTAGGCATGACTCGATGTAGTACTGTGCGTCTCCCATAGTCTGTTGTTGACTTGGGATTGTGAATGGAACTTTGGTGACATGTCTTGTGGGGTATGCATGGGGGTCTGAGCTGTTTGCAAGTAGTTTAAACAGACAACTAGGTGCATTCAGCATGTCAATACTTCTTACAAAAACAAGTAGTGATGAAGTCAATCCCTCCTCCACTTTGAACCATGAGAGATTTCTCCTCCATATTGCAAGCACTAGTTACATGTTGAAGCTTTTTCTTGAGTGGACAGTCAATATTGAAACCACCCAGAAAATATACCTCTCTGTTGATATTACACACACTATCAAGCATTTCTCATGTTGGGCTCCTGAGCGGCATAGTGGTCTAAGGCACTGCTTCTCGGTGCTAGAGGTGTCACTACAGACACACTGGTTCAAATCCAGGCTGTTTCAAAACTGGAAGGGATTGGGAGTCTCATAGGGCAGTCACAATTGGCCCAGCGTTGTCCGGGTTTGGCTGGTGTAGGTTTTCATTGTAAATAAGAATATGTTCTCAACTGACTTGCTTACTTAAATAAAGGTTCAATTTAAAATACATTTTTAAAAATCCAGATACTGACTGTTCGTACTTGGTGGTCAAAAGTAGCTTCCCACCAGAATGGGCTTTAGGTGAGGCAGATGAACCTGGAGCCATATTAGTTCTACAGTATTTAACATGAGATACTCTCTAAGCTTTACAGGAATGTGGTTCTGAATATAAACCTTCATCTTTGGTATTTCTGTCTTTTTTTGTTGATGATTTTACAACCATGTATTTCTTCCACTGTAACAACAAAGGTATTACCTAAGTGAGTTTCAGAGATTGTCAGAATATGAATGTCATCTGTTACTAGCAAATTATTGATTTCATGAACCTTATTTCTTAAGCTACATATGTTAACATGGGCTATTTTTAGCCCTTTTCTGGGATGCTTGCTTGTTTTCATTGCTTTACTGGGAAGCTTAACATAAGTACACATGGTCATGTTATATATGTTAGTGCAGGGTGAGCTGCACATAATGGACTTTCTACTAGGGCACATACAACTCTGGTTCATAGGCACATGATTAGTACATAGAATAGCTATAGGATCAGCAGAGGCATTAAGGGTGGTTATTAGAGGGACAAAAATTAGGTTACTTACATTGTGTCTTCCAACGCCCCTGGGTTAATGTACATTTGCTAAAGCATTATGACAAATCAACGTCACAATAGTAGGGATTAACTGAGCTGGGCTTGGGTCATTGATAAGTTATTGTCTCAACGCAGCCTAATAATGCTGTGAAAGGAACCAAAATTATTTGGGTGGATTCCATCCTCCTATAAAACTTTGTTCCAGAAGGTATCAAAATTGTTACACCGACAGAGCTGCAATAGCCAGTTAAGGGGGGCTAAAAGTCTGCTGAAACTTTCAATGCCAAGAGTTAGGGAGGGCGCAGGGCCAGATATTATGGGGTGTTGTTGATGTCAAGCAGAAACCCAATAATTTCTTTAAAATCCATCTTCAATTTCCTGATGCAGGTTGAAAATGTTCCGAGCAGCTGTTTGATGTCCTGAACTCGTGCTCCTGGATAGCACAACGTTATTACTCCAGGGACTGAGAAACTTCACCATTGAACTGCCCAATACAATGGCCGGAGAAGGGGATGGAGAATTCTGCCCATTCGTACCCCTCACACAATTCATTGAACCTTTCACGGGCCATGACAAGCAGGATAGCATATGCCCGCTGCTCCCGGCGATAGGTCCAGACCTCCCACAGCAGGTAGTGCACCGTCAGATCCAAAGAGAGGGAAAGGAGCAGAACTTGATGACGGAGCCACTGCTGGAATCAGAGTAGTTGGAGTAAGCACAGCCGTCGCAGACACAGGCAGTCCCAGTGATGAAGGCGCAGGTAGATCAGGCACCAGTGCGGCGAAGCTGTTCCTTATGTCAATCTGCCCCGAACCTCTCGCAGATACTCCAGTCCGCTTAGCAGCATGCCACTGCTTTCGATTTTCCACGACTTGTGATGTGATACCAGCACTGATTGGAACAATCCTCTTTTGCTCTTCTATATCTACTCCATTGCAAGATGGAGGAGGAGAAGCAGATGGAGATGACTTCCTTGGCTGGCAAGTTCCAGGTAGCACAGGCCACTCGGATAGGGACAGATTGACAAGGCGGGGATACATCCATCAAGGCCGAGCGACATCCAACCACAGGAGTTGAGAACGAGAAAGTTCCAATTTGCGTTTCCCCCATAAGTTCGCTGAATTGAAATTTGGAGGATAGTGTCTCTTCACAGTTCCCGCTCCTCCATAAGGTATACTTAGGATAGCAACCTCATTCCTGTAATCCACCACAAGAAAACAATTGTGGATTGGAACTCCGGATTGTCAATATTGTCCCAGACAAGAGCGCAATAAACACAGCTTCTACAGCACTAGAAACATTTGTGAACCATGCCAAATATATACAATTGAAGTTGGAAGTTTACATACACTTAGGTTGGAGTCATTAAAATTCCACAAATTTCTTGTTAAACAAACTACAGTTTTGGTAAGTCGGTTAGGACCTGCATGACACAACAAGTTTTTCCAACAATTGTTTACAGACAGATTATTTCACTTATAATTCACTATATCACAATTCCAGTGGGTCACTAAATTGACTGTGCCTTTAAACAGATTGAAAAATTCCAGAAAATTATGTCATGGTTTTAGAAGCTTCTGATAGGCTAATTGACATAATTTGAGTCAATTTGAGGTATACCTGTGGATGTATTTCAAGGCCTACCTTCAAACTCAGTGCCTCTTTGCTTGACATCATGGGGAAATGAAAAGAAATCAGCACAGACCTCAGAAAAAATTATGTAGACCTCCAAAAGTCTGGCTCATCCTTGGAAGCAATTTACAAACGCCTGAAGGTACGATGTTCATCTGTACAAACAATAGTATGCAAGTATAAACACCATGGGACAATGCAGCTGTCATACTGCTCAGAAAGGAGATGTGATTTGTCTACTAGAGATGAACGTACTTTGGTGAGAAAAGTGAAAATCAATCCCAGAACAACAACAAAGGACCTTGTGAAGATGCTGGAGGAACAGGTACAAAAGTATCTAAAAGTCCTACATCGACATAACCTGTCAGTCCGCTCAGCAAGGAAGAAGCCACTGCTCCAAAACCACCATAAAAAGCCAGACTACGGGTTGCAACTGCACATGGGGACAAATATTAGAACTGTTTGGCCATAATGACCATCGTTACGTTTGGAGGAAAAAGGGTGTGTGTAACGATTGACGAAGAGTAGTAGTAGGAAGGATCGGAGGACCAATGCGCAGCGTGGTAAATGTCCATATTGTTTAATAAGAATAATGAACACTGATCAAAACAATAAATGACAACGTGAAATAACAAAACCGAAACAGTTCCGCGTGGAACAAACAATGACACATAAAATAATCACCCACAACTCAAAAGTGAAACCAGGCTACCTAAGTATGGTTCTCAATCAGGGACAACGAATGACAGCTGCCTCTGACTGAGAACCATACCAGGCCAAACACGGAAATCCCAAATCATAGAAAAAGGAACATAGACAACCCGCCCAACTCACGCCCTGACCATACTAAAATGAAAGACATAACAAAAGAACTAAGGTCAGAACGTGACAGGAGGCTAGCAAGCCGAAGAACACCATCCCAACCGTGAAGCACGGGGGTGGCAGCATCATGTTGTGGGGGTGCTTTGCTGCAGGAGGGACTGGTGAACTTCACAAAATACATGGCATAATGAAGAAGGAAAATTATGTGGATATATTGAAGAAACATCTCAAGACATCAGTCAGGAAGTGAAAGCTTGGTCGCAAATGGGTCTTCCAAATGGACAATGACCCCGAGCATACATCCGAAGTTGTGGCAAAATGGCTTAACGACAACAAAGTCAAGGTATTGGAGTGGCCATCACAAAGCCCTGACCTCATTCCTATAGAAATTTTGTGGGCAGAACTGAAAAAGCGTGGTCGATCAAGGAGGCCTACTAGCTCTGTCAGGGGGAATGGGCTAAAATTCCCCCAACTTATTGTGCGATGGTACCCAAAACGTTTGACCCAAGTTAATCCATTTTAAGGCAATGCTACCAAATACTAATTGAGTGTATGTACACTTCTGACCCACTGGGAATATGAAATAAAGCTGAAATAAATCATTCTCTACTATTATTCTGTATTCTGACATTTCACATTCTTAAAATAAAGTGGTGATCCTAACGGACCTAAGACAGGGATTTTTTTAAATTAAATATCAGGAAATATGAAAAACTGAGTTTAAATGTAGTTGGCTAAGGTGTATGTAAACTTCCGACTTCAATTGTATATATATTCTGAAACTTCTGAGTTCATGACAGAAGTTCGTGACAGGAAATTACGCTGTGACTGGAAATGACGTTGTTACTGTGGTAGAACTTGGTAGGTGTGTGCTGGCGCCCAAGTGTGTGCGTGTGTTTGTGTCTTTGTGCACACACGTTTGATTGTGCAGTCAGTCATGCGTGTATGTGTCCTTTATTTGCAACAAGTTTAAAGTTCTTCCAGAAATAATACATATGTTCTGCCAAACATTTCCAAAAATGTTCCACGGATATATTGGGGATAGGGGATTCTGAAAGTGAGGTCACACTTGTACCATGGTGAAAGGGGAGTTGGGAGCTGTGTGATTAAACAGCCTTCAGTAGTGGTAGGGGAATTACATATAGTATGGTTAACTGGCTGGATCACTCACAGAGAAACAGTGTGCGTAACAAGGATCCTGGCATGTAAAAAGGTAAAAAGGAAATGAGAGGAAGAGGAGAATGGTTCCAGAAAGGAGTGAGGTGGGAATACATGAGGACTACGCTCAGCTCACCATGTTTCCTTTCTTTGATGGCTCCCGAGTGGTGCAGCAGTCTAATGCACTGCATCTCAGTGCTAGAGGCGTTACTACAGACCCTGGTTCAATCCCGGGCTGTGTCACAACCGGCCATGATCAGGAGACTCATAGGGCGGCGCACAATTGGCCCAGCATCGTCCGGGTTATGGGAGGGTTTGACCGGGGTAGGCCGTCATTGTGAAATAATAATTTGTTATTTACTGACTTGCCTAGTCAAATAAAGTTCAAATAAAATATATCTGCCTGCCTCTCTATTCCCTGATCCTTCTCTCTCTGCTGCATCCCACCCTGCTCTGAGCCTTAATGGTACATGCCATTAGCGAGACCATTTCTATAAGGGGAAGGGGGTCTCTGCCTTGCCTAAGAGGCTACTTTTGTCCCACATAAAGACATTCACAGATGTCTCTCCACACGAAGAGCCATCTCCCCGTTACGACAGCACAGCACAGCCTGTCTCTGTGACAACTGCCGAGTCGCGGTAACAGAGACAGAGATAGACAGAGAGAGGGAGGGAGGGACAGATATAGAGAGGAGGAGAAGGACTACCACGGAGCAAAACACATTGCCTTTTTCTCTCTGACATCCCCCCTCGTTCGCATGTGTTTGTGTGTGAGCCTGCACGGAGGAGAGAAGGAAAGATAATTAAGCCGGAGAAATTCTTCTTCTCTGTCTTTTAGTTTCCCTCTTTCTCCATCCATCATCCAAGGCTTGAATACCGGTGTCAGCTGCCACAGCGGGATAAAATAAAGGGATGCTTTGAATGCTGCCTCTGTCTATGACAAGGCACACAGAGAAGCAGAAAGAGGCACAACAAGCAGGGACAAAACCAGGACTTTGATAATGAATGGGAGTCCTTCCGTAGCATGTGGTAGGAATAGCAGTCCGTCACTGAAGTCTACGAATAAGGTAAATAATATTTGTCTCTCACTCTCCATGCCTGATTACACCCTTCAGTAGAAATGCAGAGGTACTTGCAGCAGGAGCACAAACAGAGACATTATAATCATGAAGATTTCATTTTTTTAATGCTGATAAAGATCCTAACATGAGGGAAGATTGCCATCTTTGTCCTGAGTCCCTGTACATGTGTAGCTGTAGCAGCATTGTGGAAGTGTTGGAGATTAAAGCCATGCATATTGTATGCAGTAGACTACAGAGCCATGCAGGCAGTGTGAAAGTGCAGGGAATCTGATGGCCTAACCTATCAGTCAGTCACTGACATGAGGAATCAATGATAATCCCCATAATCATGCTCCTTCCTGCTCAAATAGTGAGTGTACAGACAGTACACAAATACACGAAGAGAAAGAACGCAAGGCTTGTTTTCTGAATCCTGGACCGTCAGGCAGCACTGTTTCCCTGGCGACTCAGGGGAACCCTTCACCACCTCTAACAAGAAATAACAAGTGTGTCTAGAGAAACAAAAAGGGCACTGGCTTAGAAAAACAGACTTAAGCCAAACTCATAGGCTATTTCTGGAGAGTGGGCTGTATTTTCTCATTTCCGACAGGTACTCTACCCTTGCAACTCCTTGTGCTATGATGCAGTTTGTGTGTTTGCTCCCTTATCAGACACAGGTGCCAGTCTATTAACACTGTACTAACAGTCACTTTTGTACTAACACAGTGGACGTGTAGTGGAGACCAGGGCACAAGCACTTTTGCTTATTTTTTTGAATATTATTTGAGGTAGACTTTTATCTAAACAACATATATATCTTAGCTACCATTACACACTGCAACAACATTTCTGGGCCATACCAGTCTTTTACAATTCAACCGAAAGTGTCAGAAGTAAAATGCCCCCCCCCCCCCCCCCCCCAAGTTTTGAAATACACAATACAGTAAGTAAGTAAGCATACTTACTTACCTCCCCTTCATCTACATGGATTGTAACGGATTTAACAAGTAACATCAATAAGGGATCCTAGCTTTCAACTGGATTCACTTGGTCAGTCTATGTCATCGAAAGAGCAGATGTTCCTAACATTTTGTACACAAATGGAGGCTGTTCTGAGAGCAAAAGGGGTGAATCTCAATATTAGGAAGGTGTTCCTAATGTTGTGTACACTCCACAGACATGTGACCAACAGAACTGAAATAATGTCTTCCTGAACAAAGGGGGGTCAAAGTAACAGTCAGTATCTGGTGTGGCCACCAGCTGCATTAAGTACTGCAGTGCATCTCCTCCTCATAGACTGCACCAGATTTGCCAGTTCTTGCTGTGAGATGTTACCGCACTCTTCCACCAAGGCACCTGCAAGTTCCCAGACATTTCTGGGGGGAATGGCCCTAGCCCTCAACATCCGATGCAACAGGTCCCAAGCGTGCTTAATGGGATTGAGATCTGTGTATCTCGCTGGTCATGGCAGAACACTAACACTGACATTCCCGTCTTGCAGGAAATCACGCACAGAACTAGCAGTATGGCTGGTGTCATTGTCATGCTGGAGGGTCATGTCAGGATGAGCCTGCAGGAAGGGTACCACATGTGGGAGGAGTATGTCTTCCCTGTGAAGCACAGAGTTGAGATTGCCTGCAATGACAACAAGCTCAGTCCGATGAAGCTGTGACACACTGTTCTAGACCATGACAGAACCTACACCTCCAAATCGAACCTGCTCCAGAGTACAGGCCTCGGTGTAACGCTCATTCCATTTGACGATAAACGCAAATCCAACACCCCCAATCCATCACCCCTGGTGAGACAAAACCGTGACTCACCAGTGAAGAGCACTTTTTGCCAGTCCTGTCGAGTCCAAAGACGGTGGGTTTGTGCCCATAGGCGACGTTGTTGCCGGTGACAGAGACAAGCCGTCTCACAGTACGGACATTGCAATTTATTGCCCTGGCCACATCTGCAGTCCTCATGCCTCCTTGCAGCATGCCTAAGGCATGTTCATACAGATGAGCAGGGACCCTGGGCATCCTTCTTTTGGTGTTTTTCAGAGTCAGTAGAAAGGCCTCTGTAGTGTCCTAAGTTTTCATAACTGTGACCTTAATTGCCTACTGTCTGTAAGCTGTTAGTGTCCTAACGACCATTCCACAGGTGCATGTTCATTAATTGTTTATGGTTCATTGAACAAGCATGGGAAACAGTGTTTAAACCCTTTACAATGAAGATGTGTGAAGTTATTTGTAATTTTACCGATTATGTTTGAAAGACAGGGTCCTGAAAAAGGCATGTTTCTTTTTTTGCTGTTTATACACAGGACATATTTAAAAAGTCAGTTCCAATACCATATTTACAGGGATGCTAGATGTGTATAGGGTAAGGTGACTATAGGCAACAGGATATAAGATAAACAGAGTAGCAGCAGCTTGCATGTGAGTGGGTGTGCGAGTGTGTCGAGTCAGTATAAATGTATGTGCATATTATGTATGAGTGACAAAATTAAGGAGTGAGAGTTTGTGTGTGTGTTGGAGTAACCGTGTGTGTGAGTGTGTAGCGCCCTGTGAGTGTGCAAAATGTTGAAGTATAAGGCCAAAAAGATGCAAGGTAAACTCAGTCCGTGTAGCTATTTTGTGAGCATTTTATCAGTAGTTTTGCTTAGGGATAGAAGCTGTTCAAGAGTCTGTTGGTGTCAGACTTGATGCACCAGTACCTCTTTCCGTGCAGCAGCAGAGAAAAGAGTCTATGGCCTGGGTGGTTGGGGTCTTTTCACACCGCCGTTTATAGAGGTCCTGGATGGCTGGGAGCTCGGCCCCAGTGATATACTGGGCTGTTCGCACAAATCCCTGTAGCGCCATGCGATCGAGGGCGGTGGTATTTCCATACCAAGCAGTGATGCAGCCAGTCAATATGCTCTCAATGGTACAGAAGAATAACCTTTTCAGGATTTGAGGGCCCATGCCAAACTATTTCAACCTCCTGAGGGGGAAGAGACACTGTCGCGCTTTCTTCATGACTGGGCGTATGTGTTTGGACCATTTTAAGTCTTTAGTGATATGGCACTGAGGAACTTGAACCTGCTCCACTGCCACCCCGTCGATGTGGATGGGGCCGTGCGCACCCCCCGATTCCTGTAGTCCACGATCATCTTCTTTTTCTTGCTGACGTTGAGGGAGAGTTTGCTGCTCTGGCAACCACACTGCCAGGTCACTGACCTCCTCCCTATAGGCTGACTCATCATCGCTGGTGAACAGACCTACCACTGTCGAGTCATCAGCGAACTTGATAATTGTGTTGGAGTCATGCGTGGCCACACAGTCTTGGGTGAACAGGGAGTACAGGAGGGAACTAAGCACAGACCCCTGTGGGGCCCCTGTGTTAAGGGTCAGCGTGGTGAAGGTGATGTTGCCTACCCTCACACCCTGGGGTCAGCCCGTCAGGAAGTCCAGGATCCAGTTGCAGAGGGAGGGTACGAGCTTGGAGGGGATAATGGTGTTGAACACTGAGCTGTAGACAATGAACAGCATTCTCACATAGGTATTCCTCTTATCTAGGTGGATGAGGGCAGTGTTGAGAGCAATTGAGATTGCGTCATCTATGGATCTGTTGGAGCAGTAAGCAAATTGGAGTGGGTCTAGGGTGGCTGAGATGGTGGAGTTAATGTGTGCTATAACCAGCCTCTCGAAGCACTTCATTATTTCAGAAGTGAGTGCTTACATGGCAGTAATCATTGTTGCATGAAGCATTGAAATTCTTAGGAACAGGGATGATTGTGGTCATCTTAAAACATGTGGGGATTACAAACTGGGACAAGAAGAGGTTCGAATAACAGGGCACGGGGTTAATTGTAACACGGTCTTCAATGGTAAAAATGAGGGCTAATAATTTAAAACTGCTCTGATTTAAAACTGATATTTGGATTAAAATACACTATCTGGGCAAAATATCATATTTTCATTTGATCTTTTAGGCATGTCATACTGACCTAAAATGTAGTAACCAAAATGTGTATACTTATATAAGATACTTTTACCATGAAAAAGTATGAATATGACTTTTTCATTTTTTATGGTACTGGCAAACTTAAAAGTTTATTTTATATAATTATGTGAATGTGTCTAAATACCATATAAATATAGTTTTAGATCAAAGTTTAGTTTGAACAAATGTTACAATTTACCCCCATTTCAAGTCTGAGTCTAATATGAGTCTTGCAAGAAAATACCATAATTAGTGTAATCAACTATATAAGTCAAAAGACCACTTACTGCTGATAAAAATGATATATGATTAAATACTTGGGGAATGTTCCACAGATCAATAATAAAAAAGAGGCAGCAAGAATATTTAGAATTCGGCCTGAAAAAAAAATGGTGTAAATAAAACAAAAAATGATTTAAGCAAAACCTCCTAACTAATCAAGCACTAGCACATTGAATAACAGTTTTCTAAGTGGTTTCTCATATGAGTTATTTAGTTATGCATTGTGCTCATGTTACCTTGTGCCCAAGTCACCCCTACTGACACATCCAGCACCTCCCCACTCTGGAAACAGAAAACCATTGTCTGATGTTCTGTCCTACATTCCAGATCTAATCAGCACAACGGGCAGCATGTTGAGCCTATTATGCTAATAAGATGCCCATGCCTCAGTTAACGAGATGGACTATAACCCCTCACCCATTTTATTTTACATTGGCAGCACTAGGATGGTCGGGATGGTCTGGGCAGAAGGCAAGCAGTAATAAGCTTGCTGGCCGCAACAGCTAAATGTAAAAATTATTCAATTAGAGCTCGGATTGTGCCGCAGGGTAGTATTCTAACGTTATTAACAGAGGCTCCCAGTGCTCTCATTGGAAAAGACAGCTCAGTGTGGCTGCAATTACCCCAGTCTGGGACACTGTCCCAAGTCCATACGCATGTAACAAGTTGAATAAACCAAGTTTCCTTGAAATTTCAACTCATCCAGTCCAAATATGCTGACACCCAATCATGACATCAGGCATTCTGGACAAACATGTTTTTTTAGATGTCATGTCGAACAAGCCACTACAGGCCACTGTTGAAAGGAAAAAAAGAGGGCACTAGAAAAAAATTGGATTGGTTAAGTAAAGGATATATTGAAGAGGGGGAAGGTGTGACCTTTCACAGAGTTGCATTATTATCCAGAGAATGCATAGAGCCCAGAGTTTATTATATATTTTATACCATGGCTATGATTGAACAAATTTACGTCTGGCAGCAAATCAGCATTCAGTGCTCGAACCACCCAGTAACAATTTATGTATTAATTTTAAGGATTATGGTCAAATAGAATTTTGACTTATCACTGCCATATCAGTGTACTTAACCCATACTCTGACATAGCTTTCAAACTGATGTATTTTAGTCCAAACTAAAGTGAAACTGTACATGGATTTGGTGTCAGCACCTGGCATATCCATGTTGTTTCCTGGCACGAGGCAGCCCAACACCCAGCTGTTCTCTCACCCAGCTGTTCTCTCACCCGGGTCTCTCTCTCTCACCCAGCTGTTCTCTCACCCGGGTCTCTCTCTCTCTCTCTCTCTCTCTCTCTCTCTCTCTCTCTCTCTCTCGCTCTCTCGCTCTCTCTCTCTCGCTCTCTCTCTCTCTCTCTCTCTCTCTCTCTCTCTCTCTCTCTCTCTCTCTCTCTCTCTCTCTCTCACTCTCTCTCTCTCACTCACTCTCACTCTCTCTCACACTCTCACTCTCACTCTCACTCTCACTCTCACTCTCACTCTCACTCTCTCTGTCTCACTCACTCTGTCAGCAAATAGCATCCAAATCTGCTTTATTGAACAGGGCCTGTCATTGGATTCTGTGACACACAGACCTACAGTACATAGTGTAGAATGCTGATGGTACAAAATATACATTTGGCCACGCTTGCCCAGAACGGTCAGCCATAACTCATGAGTTAACATTTATATCACCGCCATGCATACTTCACAGCCCGACGCACTGGGTATGAATGACTGGCCGGGTTAGAGGAGAAAAGACCTGGCCACTGTAGCCAAATACTGCCAGAAAGTTCTAGAGCTAAGGATTCAGCAGGGTTCTAGAGCTAAGGATTCAGCAGGGTACTAGAGCTAAGGATTCAGCAGGGCTCTAGAGCTAAGGAAAAGTATGGCCAGCATGTGGCTGCTTGTAAAGACCATCGACTTTCATTCTGACTGCACTAATATATGTCTTCAACGTTGTTCCACTGGGTGAAATACACAACTTTTTTGATGTTGGCTCAAAACAAGTTGTTTTGCTTTTTGAATGCAGTAGGGTTTTCAGCAGATTCAGGGATCATAACCAGCCTGAGGCAATGTGTGGAAGGGTACAGGAGCGAGTAGAGCATAGCGTAGCACTCTTCACACAAACACACCTGCCCTATTTCACAGAGAGAGAAACTCTCCCCTCAGTGTGCATCCATCCTCTCCCAGACTGGGCAACAGTAAAACCAGGGCAGTCTTGCCACCAGTGGCATGGCATCTGCCACCTTTACATTCAGATTACAGAGCTAGAGGAATTTTGCTGTGCGGAAGCAGAGTGTAAAGTGATTCATAGGGGCTCTCCCTTTACCCTGCAAATCTCCATGCAATGAATATTAACCACGGCAATTGTTCCCAGAGTGACGCCAGCGTGGCCAGACCCCTCTGTGCTACATTATTCATTCACTCAGAGCTGCCACCACCAGTTACTCGCAGACAACGGGGAGGGATGGAGTGAGGGACGGAGAGCGGGAGGGAAGTAGGGATCATTTTGCACCACTCTCCACTACTTCTCTGGCCTGATAGCCTCACCACCACCAGTCTCGAATGGCCTTTTAATAAACAGCTGAAAAGCAAACACATAATAAATTGTACCTGCCAGGCCTAAACTGTAAGAGGAGGTTGTGGTGTCTTAAATTATGCTCCATCGGGCATTGCGCTTGCTGCTTGCGTTTGTCTGCTGTAGGGCTGTCCCAAACTAAAACAAATATTTGTCAATTGTAAGTGGTCTGTTATTTCAACTGATCGATTAGAGCTATACATAGCCCTCCACATTGTTACATTTGAGAGGAGTATGGTGATGCAGTATGGAGCTCGATTTGGCCTCTGCATGCCTCCAGAGGCTCCGCAATTGTGTCACACATATGGAGCCACCGACCACATTTTTGGATCAAGCAAAAATGTACTTTAAATCTAGGCTTCCGAAAAGGATTAGTTCACTGAGACCCCTTGACTTTTTCACATTTTGTTATGTTACAGCCTTATTCTAAAACTGATTTAAAAAATAATAATCCTCAACAATGTACACACAATACCCCATAATGACAAAGCAAAAACAGGTTTTGAAAATATTGCTAATTTATAAAAAATAAAATAAAAACTGAAACATCACATTTACATAAGTATTCAGACCCTTTCTTCTTAACAGAGAGATGTTTGTTTCTGTCGGCGTGATGCGTGAAGCACTTTGTGATATCAGCTGATGTAAGAAGGGCTTTATAAATAAATTTTATTTGATTTGATATGTAAACATTATATAAAGTGGCATTATGTAAAGTGACTAGTGATACATTTATTACATCTGATTTTTAATTATGAAAGTGGATAGAGATTTGAGTCAGTATGTTAGTGATGGCTGTTTAACAGTCTGATGACCTTGAGATTGAAGCTGTTTTTCAGTCTCTCGGTCCCAGCTTTGATGCACCTGTACTGACATCGCCTTCTGGAAGATATCGGGGGTTGAACAGGCAGTGGCTCAGGTGGTTGTTGTCTTTTTGACCTTCCTGTGACATCAGGTGGTGTAGGTGTCTTGGAGGGCAGGTAGTTTGCCCCCAGTGATGCGTTGTGCAAACATCACTACCCTCTGGAGAGCTTTGCAGTTGGGGGCGGAGCAGTTGCCATACCAGGCCGTGATACACTAACCACGTGCTCTTGATTGTGCACCTGTAAAGGTTAGTGAGGGTTTTCGGTGACAAGACACATTTTTTCAGCCTCTTCACCACACTGTCTGTGTGGGTGGACCATTTCAGTTTGTCCATGATGTATACGCTGAGGAAGTTAAAACCTTCCACCTTCTCCACTGCTGTCCCATTGATGTGGATAGGGGGGTGCTCCCTCTGCTGTTTCCTGAAGTCCACGATCATCTCCTTTGTTTTGTTGACGTTCAGTGTGAGGATATTTTCCTGACACCACACTCCGAGGGCCCTCACCTCCTCCCTGTAGGCCGTCTCGTCGTTGTTGGTAATCAAGCCTACCACTGTAGTGTCATCTGCAAGCTTGCTGATTGAGTTGGAGGTGTGCATGGCCACGCAGTCATGGTTGAACAGGGAGTACAGGAGAGGGCTGAGAACACATACTTGTGGAGCCCCAGTGTTGAGGATCAGCGGCTGGAGATGTTGTTTCCTTCCCTCACCACTTGGGGCGGCCCGTCAGAAAGTCCAGGACCCAGTTGCGCAGGGCGGGGTCGAGACCCAGGGTCTCGAGCTTGATGACGAGTTTGGAGGATACTATGGTGTAAAATGCTGAGCTGTAGTCGATGAACATCATTCTTACATAGGTATTCCTCTTGTCCAGATGGGTTAGGGCAGTGTTCAGTGTGATTGCGTCGTATGTGGACCTATTTGGGCGGTAAGCAAATTGGAGTGGGTCTAGGGTGTCAGGTAGGGTGGAGGTGATATGATCCTTGAGTAGTCTCTCAAAGCGCTTCATGATGACGGAAGTGAGCGCTATGGGGCAATAGTCATTTAGTTCAGTTACCTTAGTTTTCTTGGGAACAGGAAAAATGGTGGCTCTCTTGAAGCATGTGGGAACAGCAGACTGGGATAAGGATTGATTGAATATGTCCGTAAACACACCAGCCAGCTGGTCTGCGCATGCTCTGAGGACGTGGCTAGGGATGCCGTCTAGCCCGGCAGCCTTGCGAGGGTCAACACGTTTAAATGTTTTACTCACGTAGTCCGTGATTGACTGTAGACCCTGCCACATTCCTCTTGAGTCTGAGCCGTTAAATTGCAACTCTACTTTGTCTCTATACTGACGCTTAGCTTGTTCGATTGCCTTGCGGAGGGAATAGCTACTGTTTGTATTACGTCATGTTTCCGGTCGCCTTGTCCTGATTAAAAGCAGTGGTTTGCGCATTCAGTTTTGCGCGAATGCTGCCATCAATCCACGGTTTCTGGTTGGGGAAGGTTTTAATAGTCACTGTGGGTACGACATCACAGATGCACTTGCTAATAAACTCGCTCACCGAATCAGCATATACATAAATGTTGTTGTTCGAACGCTATCCGGAACATATCCCAGTCCACGTGATTCGAAGCAATCTTGAAGCGTGGAATCAGATTGGTCGGACCAGCGTTCAACAGACCTGAGCACGGGCGTTTCCTGTTGAAGTTTCTTTCTATAGGCTGGGAGCAACAAAATTGAGTCATGGTCAGATTTGTGGAAATGAGGGTGAGGGGTGGCTTTGTATGCGTCGTGGAAGTTAGAGTAGCAATGATCCAGAATTTTCCCAGCCCGGGTCGCACATTCGATATGCTGATCAAATTTAGGGAGCCTTGTTTTCAGATTAGCCTTGTTAAAATCCCCAGCTACAATAAATGCAGCCTCAGGATATGTGGTTTTCAGTTTACATAGAGTCCAATGAAGTTCTTTCAGGGCTGTCGAGGTGTTTGCTTGGGGGGATGTACACGACTATGATTATAATCGAAGACAATTCTCTTGGTAGATAACGCATTGTAAGGAATTTTTGGTCAGGTGAACAAAAGGACTTGAGTTTCTGTATGTTGTTATGATCACACCACGACTCGTTAATCATAAGGCATACACCCCCGCCCTTCTTCTTACCAGAGAGATGTTTGTTTCTGTCAGCGCGATGTGTGAATAAACCGGGTGGCTGTACAGACTCTGACAACATACACGTATCCCGAGTGAGCCATGTTTCCGTGAAACAGAGAACGTTACAATCTCTGATGTCTCTCTGGAAGGCAACTCATGCCCTAATTTCCATCTTGTTTTCTAGAGATTGGATATTGGCAAGTAATATGGTCGGAAGCGGTGGATGGTGTGCTTGCCTTCTAAGTCTGACCAGTCCACTCCATCTGCCTCCCCTCTCCCCCTCTCCCCCTCCAGAAAGCCCTTTACCTCCTGAGAGAGCAGCTGTGTCACTGCGGAGTGGCTTGGTCCATAGATATCACTGTTACTGCTGTTGTTACTGCTATTGTTACTGCTGTAGTTATTGCTGTTGTTACTGCTGTTGTTACTGCTGTTGTTACTGCTGTTGTTACTGCTGTTGTCACTGCTGTTGTCACTGCTGTTGTTACTGCTGTTGTTACTGCTGTTGTTACTGCTATTGTTACTGCTGTTGTTACTGCTGTTACTTGGATCTTCCCTTGGGGCTATGGGGTTGTGTTCGGAGAGGAGAGGACAGGAAAGGACAAGAGAAGACAGGAGATGACAGGAGAAGACAGGAGAGGATGGGAAAGGAGAGGAGAAGACAGGAGAGGAAAGGAGAGGAAAGGACGGGAGAGGAGAGGGGGGTATTGGAGACAGCTGGCAATGTAGTATCAGTCATGTTCACATCTATCAGGCCTGTCTGCCTTTCTACAGCAGCATCTCCACATGAGACACACATGCAGGCAGACACAATCACTGATACATTACATGTGACACTCACGCACACACACACACACGCACACACACACACACACACACACACACACACACACACACACACACACACACACACACACACACACACACACACACACAGAACATTGATTCAAAGGCATCACCTTCATAAACACATCCGTAAGAGCAGAGTAGCTATGGGCAGAGTAATTAGTGCAGCCCCTGACCCCAGCACCTCCCCCACTCCACCCCTGTATGTTGCTGTCACACTGTACTCTGCCTACCTGGGAGTGGAGAGGATGGCGCGGTATAGCATGGCTGTGTTTTCTCCTCTATACACAGCATTCTACTGCCTGAGTGTTACTCCAACACTGACGTAACAGAACAATGTATATGTTGCACCCATCTTTCCTTCTTACAGGATGATCTAAACCTATAATTTAGGTGGTAGTCTCACAGCTTCTGTCGCAGGCTGTGGAGTGCTCCTCCCAATGGGGAGCTCAGAGAAGAATATAGGCTGCAACATGCAGGACTACACTCCACTGGCTGACAGTATAATACAGTAGGTTAGTGTGGAGGCTAGCTGAGAGGATCCCTTAACGCAGGGGTGTCAAAGTCAAATGGACGGAGGGCCAAATAAAAAATTTAGCTACAAGCCGAGGGCCGGACTGTTCGAATGTTCATTGAAAATTTTTTAAATGACGCATATAGTCTAGTGAACCTAATTGAACCTACTGAAAACCTAACAAATATATTCCAATATGATCAGATAAATAAAGCAATATTTTCTTATGGCTCTGTCAGTAATCTTTAATTTTCAACAGACACAAAAGACAAATTTCCTTTATATAAAAATCCCCATAACATGAACATTAAATGAAAGAAACCGGTATTCAAGGCACCATCAGTAGCCTATATTTTCTATTTTAGCAAAAGTGGGCTAAATTTACTTCAAAGAAAAAAACAATAATAGCAATTTTCTATCATCCACTCAACTTGGTTTTAAAT
Source organism: Oncorhynchus gorbuscha (assembly GCF_021184085.1). NCBI lineage: Eukaryota > Metazoa > Chordata > Actinopteri > Salmoniformes > Salmonidae > Oncorhynchus > Oncorhynchus gorbuscha. The sequence continues at coordinate 27,573,241 of NC_060185.1, forward strand.
GCCTTCACTGTACTGTACATATCAGAGATGACACGATCCCGACCCTGCAGCTGCAAGTTCATTGCATTCAGATGACTCGTAATGTCACACAGAAAAGCCATTTCACACAGAAACATTTCGTCTCGGAGTTGTGTTGTGTCTTTCCCTTTGCTGTCCAAGAACAGACAAATCTCCTCACGAAGCTCGAAACATCTTTGAAGCACCTTTCCCTGGCTTAGCCATCGCACCTCTGTGTGATAAGGCAAATCACCATGCTCCGTTTCTAACTCCGTCAGAAATGCCTTGAACTGGCGGTGATTCAAACCTTTGGCTCTGATAAAGTTAACTGTGCGCGTGATGATGCTCATTACATGCTCCATTTTCAAGGCTTTACCGCACAACGCTTCCTGGTGTATGATACAATGATAAGCTGTCAGCTCACTTGTCGCATTTTCCTCTTGCATCTTTTCCCGTATCTTCCCCACCAGTCCGCTCCTGTGTCCACACATCGCAGGTGCTCCGTCGGTTGTCAAACCCACAAGTTTTTCCCAAGGCAGCTCCATCTCATTTACACATCTTGACACCTCTTCATACAAATCATGCCCCGTAGTTGTGCCATGCATAGGACGTAAAGCCAAAAACTCCTCTGTCACGCTTAGGCTGGAGTCCACTCCGCGGATGAAAATTGACAACTGGGCAATGTCAGAAATGTCGGTGCTCTCATCCACAGCCAAGGAATATGCAATGAAATCTTTTCCTTTTTCACAAGCTGCTCTTTTAGATTGATGGACAACTGGTCTACTCTCTCGGCAATGGTGTTTCTGCTCAGACTCACATTTAAAAAGAGTTGCCTTTTTTCTGGGCAAACTTCGTCACAAACTTTAATCATGCAGTTTTTGATGAAATCCCCCTCCGTAAATGGCCGGGCTGATTTAGCGATCTCTTCTGCCAAAATAAAACTGGCCTTGACAGCAGCCTGGCCTTGTGATTTGGCTTTTTTGAACAGAGCCTGTCGAGATTTGAGGCCTCGTTTTAATTCCTCTGCCTTTTGTAGCCTTTGTTCCATGTCCATATTCTTGTTTTTGTCCGCGTGTTTCGTTTCATAATGTCGTCTCAGATTATACTCTTTCAGTACCGCCACACTTTCTCCACACAGAAGACACACAGGTTTTCCAGCTACCTCCGTGAACAAATACTCCGACTCCCACCTTGTTTGAAACCCCGGTTCTCAGTGTCCACCTTCCGTTTTGCCATTTTTGATGGGTATCTGAAAGTTAATTTTACTGTGATGCTGACAACTGCTGTGCCAATAAATATTGAAATGAAGCAGCCTACTGCTCGGTGCGTCACCGTTGCATTGTGGGAAATGTAGTATTGGTGCGTGTAAAAGATCTGCGGGCTGCCGGCTTGCTGCGGTCTGCGGGCCGGTTCTAATAACAAATCAAGATCATCCCAGGGGCCGTAAAAAACCTTCTCGCGGGCCGGATGTGGCCCGCGGGCCTTGACTCTGACATATGTGCCTTAACGTATCAACAAAGACAGCCTGTTCGGTTCTATGGTCTTGATGAGATTATCTAACATGGGTAGCTTTCATTTTCTCTGTCCTATACCTACCAATCTGTCCCATACCTACTGATCCTTGACTTTGGCGATGTCATTTACAAAATAGCCTCCAACACTCTACTCATACTGTTATTTATTTGATTTATTCTGCTCCTCTGCACCCCAGTATCTCTACTTACACATTCATCTTCTGCACATCTATCACTCCAGTGGTTAATTGCTATATTGTAATTATTTCGCCATTATGGCTTATGTATTGCCTTTACCTCCCTTATCTTACCTCATTTGCACACACTGTATATATTTTTCTCTCGTATTATTGACTATGTTTGTTTATTCCATGTGTAACTCTGTGTTGTTGTTTGTGGCTCACTGCTTTGCTTTATCTTGGCCAGGTTGCAGTTGTAAATGAGAACTTGTTCTCAACTAGCCTACCTGGTTAAATAAAGGTGAAATTTAAACAAATGTAGTAAAAAATTGTACAGTAAGCTTTGCATTCTGCGTTGAGTTCTAACATGCTTTGCAGACATACAGTATATTGTGTAAAGAGGGAGCACTACGAGCACCTGGAAGGCTTGCAGATCACACCATGTTCTTTAAAAAGATCCTTTCTGTGGTTACTCAGATTAAATATTAATAATGGCAACAGCAGACAACAATAAGCCCTGGAATACACACATCCCTCAATAACACTGTGTACAAAAGCCAAGGGCCATGTCATAAATCCTTCAGATTTAATAAAGATTTAGGCTCCATTTTCTGACAGAATAGATGGAGGGAAACAAGCCAATGACCTTTAAAGACAATAAAGAGGAAAAACAAACCACGCTTTCTACAATGACCTCGTACAGAAACCTCCTCCCCTATAGAGAGACCCGGGTGAACCAGATCCAGAGAGACACAGAAATGCCCCAGTGACAGAATACATACAGACAGTTGCGAACCGTGGCTATTGGACCTAGGCCTTCAGGGGGGGGATCTTTCAACATGTTGTGCCAAACTCAAAAATCAAGAAACAAAAACAGAAACTTAGCATCACTTAGCGTCCTCAACTGAATCAAACAGGCATGAGACTGAGCCATGGTTTGGGCTGCCACTCATACAGAGACAGCACCTGCATGGATAATGCAACCAGCAACAACAACAACCACACTGCTTACACAACCCATGGAAGCCTAACGCCATCACTATCACACTATCACTTAAAGCGACAACAGTGACACAAAGGATGTGAGTGTGACAAGCTTGTGATTCTGAAAGGACAGCAAATGTAGAATGCAACGCACTCCATGTGCGAGAGGTTAATTTTTGTTAAACACATAGGGCCGATAGAAAGACAGCAGTCACACACAGCATGATGTTAAAGAACAAGCAGCCATTTCACAAGGACATAATAAGCCAGTAGGTCCCAATCATAAGAATAGAAAAGCACAGCCATTAAGCTAAGCATTATTTTCACATTCAGCAATCAGCACACAAATTAACCTGTGATCTAAAGTTTAAATGCAACAATCCCAGCTAGCACAGTGGATCTGGGGCGATTCCAGCTGAGAGTCAGACTCGAGCCGACGTCATGTGGCCACCTTCAGCAGTATTACTTATAGCTAGGATTGGGTGATTGAGCTTGAGCCGATTCCAGTGAGAGTTATCTGGCCCAAATGTATTACTTGGAGCTCGGGCAAAATGAGGATACTCTTTGGCAGATGATTACATGGGCTGCTTTATATAATTAACATTTCATTTTTTTCCCCCATTGTTTCAGTGTTCAAAAAATACAATTAACATTTCAATGAAATTCTTTCTGAGTCCTGTGTAGTATTTTAGTATTTTGATACATTGTGCAAGGCAATTGATAACATTAAAACTTCCCGAGCCTCCCGAGTGGCGCAGCGGTCTAAGACACTGCATCACAATGTAAACTGCGTTGCTACAGATGCTGATTCGAGACCCGTGACCCATGAGGCTACGTGCAATTGGCCCAGAGCTGTCCGAGTTAGGGGAGGGTTTGGCCATCGTGCCGTAGCGACACAGTCACCAGGTGTATGGCGTTTCCTTCCTCCTTGTTTGTATGAAATGTATAATAGTAATATTAAAAATTACAAATTGGGGAATTTTGTATACATTTATTTAAATTTGCATTGGGCCACTTCTGGGGGAATTCTGGTAAGATGCCGGCAAAGTCGGCTGAATTCCGGTAGATGGAAACGGCCTTATGTACTTGGGCCGATTCTGGGAAATCATTCATTTTGATTCCGGGCCGAGTCCGACACCCGATTCCGGACTGATTCAATCAGTTCCGGCCCCCCAGAAGAAGGTTGCTTCTGGGTCGATTCCTCATTGCTAGCTGGGATGTTTCACACACATAAGTTATTTTCAAAGTGATAGCTAACAACAGCAAGCGTGCTGCAATATAAAACACAGTTCCACTCACCAGATGATGACCATTTGAAACGTAACTTTTTGTTGAAAGTTCACCTTGAAACAGGCGAAGCTAACTAATTAGCAACAACATCCTCTTCAATAACACCTGCTGCAGCGGCTAAAACAAAAGCTAGCCTACAACAAAAGCTAGCTAGCTAGACTGGGGAAAACTACTTCTCGCATAAGTTTTTGTAAAAACGTTCACAGCCATTACAAGTCAAAATATGATCGGTTGATTCCACTGTCACCCCAAAATTCTGCCCTAATAGATGGGTTAGCTGACAACATAACGAAAACAATGCACACGTGTTGATGGGGCAGGAGGCCATGTGCTGTTATGATTCTGGATGGTCAGATAGCTAGCAACAATGAAGCTGTCGTGTGGGGAATCGTTGTGGGCTTGTTTCAGCTCGTTGTATCTTGTTGTTGAGGTGTCTTGACTCTTGTCACGTCTATGCTAATATGGCTAGAATTCGCTAGCTAGCGAACCAACAACAGTAATTATGTATTGTAAGAAAACAAGTGCTCATTGTGTATATGTATTTATGTTTCTCAGTAAAGATTTGGAGAGGAAATATAGTTTATATGTTGTCAACAATCCTTTGATTCTGAGCCAACCCCTGCCTGTTTTGCTCCATGGTTGCGCACATATCCTATTTTTGTTGCTAAACAACCCACCAGTCTATTCAGTTGAATGGCAGATGCCTTCTGTCTGTCTACAGTGCCTCAGAAAGTATTCACAACTCTTGACTATTTCCTCATTTTCATGTGTTACAGTCTAAATGTAAAATTACCAAAGTATCACTTTTAAATCAGAATATAATTGAAAATAATAATATCATTAGAATATTATGAAATATTATTGAATATATGAAATATTAATTAAAAGGTACATTTACATTTTAAAACTAATCCTTGGGCCTTCTTTGAAGGTGTTGAAGGCCCTCACAGTTCCCCACTGCCTACTGATGCCATTGCACTCTCACTTCCACCTGTGTTGCTCAATCCACCGGGTACATTGCAGCTCCCTGTAAAAAGCTGACAAGGCAACAGCAGTAATGCAGAGGGTTAGCCCATTACAAAATCCATTGACTGAATGTTTTTAGATCTGAGACCAATCAGATTTACTAATCCCCCACAAACACATTATTAAGACCATGACCATTTTCTCCACGGGCCCTGAATGCTAACTAATTTTCTGCTTCAGCGGCTCAATCATCCCGTTACAAAGTATGAAACAGGATTGGCACAGGACGTCGTCTGACTTACGCATTTTGCTGGAGTTACTTGAGGTTAATGTAGACAGCATATTTTGCTGTGTTGACTAGCAGTTATAAACATATTTACAGCAGAGATACAGCTGTATACAGTCTACTTGAATTATTGATAAGTTAGTGATTTCTCTCAGTGTAGTGCTGGCATGGCTAGACTCCCAAAGCCAGTATTCGACATGGCATCTGCAAAAACCAAACCCACGCACTGATACATTGCATAACGTCAATACATGCTCTCCCTCGCCCCATAACAGGAGCTCTGTTTAATCAATCCCAAACTTCCACCTCTCGCCACGCTTGAGTATTGATTCAATTATAGTTTGACGTGTAGTCGCTTTGAAGAGAAAATAATGCTTTTGCATAATAGCTCCAATTAGTCACATAAAATGTGATTTGGTGTGGAAGAGCAGAGCGGCTTGTGCATCAGTGTCTAACCCGGTTCAACGCTGTCAAACAGTGTCAGGAGCAACAGCAGAAAGTGTGAGAGATGACAGGTCGGAGAACAGCTCTGTTGATGTTCTTGTTCAGAAGCATTTCAAGTGGGGCTGTGCTGTGGTGTGTCGGATGGCTCACACTGGCTCGGCTCACACCACCACAGATACTGAGGATTGAGGTCCCTTCTCCTCACGCAGACCGGTGGGACTAATGCACCATTAAAGCTTCAAACCCAACCGGCCCTGTCACTCCAGCTTTGCCAAGACTATTTAGCCAGACAGGCATTGCTAAAACACCCGCTTGACCTCTCCCAAGCCCAGATCAGAGAGAATCTGTCCGTATGCGTGATCAAGTCTGTCTGGCTGCTGAAGACAATCCAACAAATTTTCAACAGTGATTTAATGTCAAAGTTGTATATTTTATTGTCACATGCAGTGAAATACCTTTCTTGCAAGCTCTTTCCCAATGATGCAGTAATATAATACTATAAAATACAATAAAGTAGAACAAAAGCACACAAGAAATAGAAATAAGAAGAACATGATAAATTAAGTAAGCTATATACAGGGTCAGTTCCAGGGTCAGTGCCAGTACCATATCTACAATGTGCAGGGATACTGGAGTGGTAGGGTTAGATAAAGTAATAAAACATAGAGTCAGACCTGTTGGCGTCCGCTGTGCCTTTAGCATCTCGAGCCTTTAATTAACAGCTCTATAGGAGAAGTGTGAACCTGAAGCCACTGGCCCTGTCATGTTTGTCATTTATTGTCATGTCTTGTCCCTGTGCTCCCCATGCTATTCGTTTCCCTCTGCTGGTCTTGTTTGGTTCTATCCCTCTCTCTCCCCCTTCCCCTTTCACTCTCTCGCTCTCTCTTCTCTCTGTCGTTCCGTTCCTGCTCCCAGCTGTTCCTATTCCCCTAATCATCATTTAGTCTTCCCACACCTGTTCCCGATCCTTTCCCCTGATTAGACTCCCTATTTATTCCTTTGTGATCCGTTCCTGTTCCATCGGTTCCTTGTTTTGTATTCCATGCTGTAATTGCGTTTCGCCCTGTCCTGTCGTGTTTTTGCCGTGATTGTGTATCACCCTGTCCTGTCGTGTTTTGTGCCTTCTTCAGACGCTGCGTGTGAGCAGGTGTCTCAGTTGACTACGGCCTGCGCCTACCCGGCGACCTGCAGTCTGTGGCCGCTTCTCCAGTTGTTTTCCCTCTACTATCTAGAGGATTTCAGTTATTCGGTTTTGAGCATTAATAAACTCTGTTTCTGTTAAGTCGCGTTTGGGTCCTCCTTCACCTGCATAACAGAAGGAACCGATCAAAGAATGGACCCAGCGACTTCTGACGCTCGTTACACTGCCGTCGAGATCCAAGGAGCCATGCTCGGCAGACACGAGCAGGAATTGTCCGCTGCTCGCCAGGCCGTGGAAAACCTGGCTGCTCAGGTTTCCGACCTCTCTGGACAGTTCCAGAGTCTACGTCTCGTGCCACCTGTTACTTCCTGGCCTGCCGAGCCTCCAGAACCTAGGGTTAATAACCCACCTTGCTACTCCGGGCAGCCCACTGAGTGCCGCTCCTTTCTCACGCAGTGTGAGATTGTGTTCTCTCTCCAACCCAACACATACTCTAGAGAGAGAGCTCGGGTTGCTTACGTCATCTCACTCCTCACTGGCCGGGCTCGAGAATGGGGCACAGCTATCTGGGAGGCAAGGGCTGTTTGCTCTAACGATTTCCAGAACTTTAAAGAGGAGATGATTCGGGTTTTTGACCGTTCAGTTTTTGGTGGGGAGGCTTCTAGGGCCCTGGCTTCCTTATGCCAAGGTGAACGGTCCATAACGGATTATTCCATTGAGTTTCGCACTCTTGCTGCCTCTAGTGAGTGGAACGAGCCGGCGCTGCTCGCTCGTTTTCTGGAGGGACTCCACGCTGTGGTTAAGGATGAGATTCTCTCCCGGGAGGTTCCTTCAGATGTGGACTCTTTGATTGCTCTCGCCATCCGCATAGAACGACGGGTAGATCTTCGTCACCGGGCTCGTGGAAGAGAGCTCGCATCAACGGTGTTTCCCTGCTCCGCATCGCAGCCATCTCCCCCTCTGGCTTTGAGACTGAGCCCATGCAGCTGGGAGGGATTCGCATCTCGAATAAGGAGAGGGAACGGAGGATCACCAACCGCCTGTGCCTCTATTGTGGAGTTGCTGGACATTTCGTTAATTCATGTCCAGTAAAGCCAGAGCTCATCTGTAAGCGGAGGGCTACAGGTGAGCGCAACTACTCAAGTCTCTCCATCAAAGTCCTGTACTACTTTGTCGGTCCACCTACGCTGGACCGGTTCGGGCGCTACATGTAGTGCCTTGATAGACTCTGGGGCTGAGGGTTGTTTCATGGACGAAGCATGGGTTCGGAAACATGACATTCCTTTCAGAGAGTTAGATAAGCCTACGCCCATGTTCGCCTTAGATGGTAGTCATCTTCCCAGTATCAGATTTGAGACACTACCTTTAACCCTCACAGTATCTGGTAACCACAGTGAGACTATTTCTTTTTTGATTTTCCGTTCACCGTTTACACCTGTTGTTTTGGGTCATCCCTGGCTAGTATGTCATAATCCTTCTATTAATTGGTCTAGTAATTCTATCCTATCCTGGAACGTTTCTTGTCATGTGAAGTGTTTAATGTCTGCCATCCCTCCCGTTTCTTCTGTCCCTACTTCTCAGGAGGAACCTGGCGATTTGACAGGAGTGCCGGAGGAATATCATGATCTGCGCACGGTCTTCAGTCGGTCCCGAGCCAACTCCCTTCCTCCTCACCGGTCGTATGATTGTAGTATTGATCTCCTTCCGGGGACCACTCCTCCTCGAGGTAGACTATACTCTCTGTCGGCTCCCGAACGTAAGGCTCTCGAGGATTATTTGTCTGTGTCTCTTGACGCCGGTACCATAGTGCCTTCTTCCTCTCCGGCCGGGGCGGGGTTCTTTTTTGTTAAGAAGAAGGACGGTACTCTGCGCCCCTGCGTGGATTATCGAGGGCTGAATGACATAACGGTTAAGAATCGTTATCCGCTTCCCCTTATGTCATCAGCCTTCGAGATTCTGCAGGGAGCCAGGTGCTTTACTAAGTTGGACCTTCGTAACGCTTACCATCTCGTGCGCATCAGAGAGGGGGACGAGTGGAAAACGGCGTTTAATACTCCGTTAGGGCATTTTGAGTACCGGGTTCTGCCGCTCGGTCTCGCCAATGCGCCAGCTGTTTTTCAGGCATTAGTTAATGATGTTCTGAGAGACATGCTGAACATTTTCGTTTTTGTCTATCTTGACGATATCCTGATTTTTTCTCCGTCACTCGAGATTCATGTTCAGCACGTTCGACGTGTTCTACAGCGCCTTTAGAGAATTGTCTCTATGTAAAGGCTGAGAAGTGCTCTTTTCATGTCTCCTCCGTTACTTTTCTCGGTTCCGTTATTTCCGCTGAAGGCATTCAGATGGATTCCGCTAAGGTCCAAGCTGTCAGTGATTGGCCCGTTCCAAGGTCACGTGTCGAGTTGCAGCGCTTTTTAGGTTTCGCTAATTTCTATCGGCGTTTCATTCGTAATTTCGGTCAAGTTGCTGCCCTCTCACAGCTCTTACTTCTGTCAAGACGTGTTTTAAGTGGTCCGGTTCCGCCCAGGGAGCTTTTGATCTTCTAAAAGAACGTTTTACGTCCGCTCCTATCCTCGTTACTCCTGACGTCACTAGACAATTCATTGTCGAGGTTGACGCTTCAGAGGTAGGCGTGGGAGCCATTCTATCCCAGCGCTTCCAGTCTGACGATAAGGTTCATCCTTGCGCTTATTTTTCTCATCGCCTGTCGCCATCTGAGCGCAACTATGATGTGGGTAACCGTGAACTGCTCGCCATCCGCTTAGCCCTAGGCGAATGGCGACAGTGGTTGGAGGGGGCGACCGTTCCTTTTGTCGTTTGGACAGACCATAAGAACCTTGAGTACATCCGTTCTGCCAAACGACTTAATGCCCGTCAAGCTCGTTGGGCGTTGTTTTTCGCTCGTTTCGAGTTTGTGATTTCTTACCGTCCGGGTAGCAAGAACACCAAGCCTGATGCCTTATCCCGTCTGTTTAGTTCTTCTGTGGCTTCTACTGATCCCGAGGGGATTCTTCCTTATGGGCGTGTTGTCGGGTTAACAGTCTGGGGAATTGAAAGACAGGTTAAGCAAGCACTCACGCACACTGCGTCGCCGCGCGCTTGTCCTAGTAACCTCCTTTTCGTTCCTGTTTCCACTGCCTGGCTGTTCTTCAGTGGGCTCACTCTGCCAAGTTAGCGGGTCATCCCGGTGTTCGAGGCACTCTTGCGTCTATTCGCCAGCGCTTTGGTGGCCGACTCAGGAGCGTGACACGCGCCGTTTCGTGGCTGCCTGTTCGGACTGCGCGCAGACTAAGTCGGGTAACTCTCCTCCTGCCGGTCGTCTCAGACCGCTCCCCATTCCTTCTCGACCATGGTCTCACATTGCCTTAGACTTCATTACCGGTCTGCCTTTGTCTGCGGGGAAGACTGTGATTCTGACGGTTGTCGATAGGTTCTCTAAGGCGGCACATTTCATTCCCCTCGCTAAACTTCCTTCCGCTAAGGAGACGGCACAAATCATTATTGAGAATGTATTCAGAATTCATGGCCTCCCGTTAGACGCCGTTTCAGACAGAGGTCCGCAATTCACGTCACAGTTTTGGAGGGAGTTCTGTCGTTTGATTGGTGCGTCCGTCAGTCTCTCTTCCGGGTTTCATCCCCAGTCTAACGGTCAAGCAGAGAGGGCCAATCAGACGATTGGTCGCATACTACGCAGCCTTTCTTTCAGGAACCCTGCGTCTTGGGCAGAACAGCTCCCCTGGGCAGAATACGCTCACAATTCGCTTCCTTCGTCTGCTACCGGGTTATCTCCGTTTCAGAGTAGTCTGGGTTACCAGCCTCCTCTGTTCTCATCCCAGCTTGCCGAGTCCAGCGTTCCCTCCGCTCAAGCGTTTGTCCAACGTTGTGAGCGCACCTGGAGGAGGGTGAGGTCTGCACTTTGCCGTTACAGGGCACAGACGGTGAGAGCCGCCAATAAACGCAGGATTAAGAGTCCAAGGTATTGTTGCGGCCAGAGAGTGTGGCTTTCCACTCGCAACCTTCCTCTTGCGACAGCTTCTCGTAAGTTGACTCCGCGGTTCATTGGTCCGTTCCGTGTCTCCCAGGTCGTCAATCCAGTCGCTGTGCGACTGCTTCTTCCGCGACATCTTCGTCGCGTCCATCCTGTCTTCCATGTCTCCTGTGTTAAGCCCTTTCTTCGCACCCCCGTTCGTCTTCCCTCCCCCCCTCCCGTCCTTGTCGAGAGCGCACCTATTTACAAGGTACATAAAATTATGGACATGCGTTCTCGGGGACGGGGTCACCAATACCTAGTGGATTGGGAGGGTTACGGTCCTGAGGAGAGGAGTTGGGTTCCGTCTCGGGACGTGCTGGACCGTTCTCGCTCATCGATGATTTCCTCCGTTGCCGCCAGGATTCCTCCTCGAGTGCGCCAGGAGGCGCTCGGTGAGTGGGGGGTACTGTCATGTTTGTCATTTATTGTCATGTCTTGTCCCTGTGCTCCCCATGCTATTCGTTTCCCTCTGCTGGTCTTGTTTGGTTCTATCCCTCTCTCTCCCCCCCTCCCCTTTCACTCTCTCGCTCTCTCTTCTCTCTGTCGTTCCGTTCCTGCTCCCAGCTGTTCCTATTCCCCTAATCATCATTTAGTCTTCCCACACCTGTTCCCGATCCTTTCCCCTGATTAGACTCCCTATTTATTCCTTTGTGATCCGTTCCTGTTCCATCGGTTCCTTGTTTTGTATTCCATGCTGTAATTGCGTTTCGCCCTGTCCTGTCGTGTTTTTTGCCGTGATTGTGTATCACCCTGTCCTGTCGTGTTTTGTGCCTTCTTCAGACGCTGCGTGTGAGCAGGTGTCTCAGTTGACTACGGCCTGCGCCTACCCGAAGCGACCTGCAGTCTGTGGCCGCTTCTCCAGTTGTTTTCCCCTCTACTATCTAGAGGATTTCAGTTATTCGGTTTTGAGCATTAATAAACTCTGTTTCTGTTAAGTCGCGTTTGGGTCCTCCTTCACCTGCATAACAGGCCCAAGAAATAAATCACTAAGCTCTTTAAGGATGTGTGAGAGAATTACCAGTGTTAAAAAGTAAAATGTTCTCAGTAAAATCCAGTCAGAATTAAATGCAGGCAGAGCCCCACCTGTTTTGAGAGCCACATTTTTACAAAAATAAATACAATTTTATTTTGGCATTAATACTGTACGTGTCACATATAAGTTTTCAAACAATGTAAAAAATATCTATATATCATTTAGTCAAACATGGTCTCTTTTTTGCTTTCTTGAGTAAAGCAGCTCCAAAATGCAGGTGTCCAGCCGAGTTGAATGATTTCTGTGCTGACGGGGCAGCCAGCGGAAAGCACAGAGCGTTGGGGTTGGTAATATTTTCTAGTTGTGCCGTGATTGGCTCAGTGTTCTGTCACTCATGCGGACACTTCGTCGCTGCCAAATCTAAGGGTAGACCTAGAAAATTTAAGCCCCTTCGGTGCTGCCATAGAGTTACATTAGAAGTATCCATCCAAGAAGGCTCAAGGTCATTGGCCACAGATAAAAGGACATCAAATCACATTATATCTACAGTAGCTTTGACTGGTTTGATGTCAACATAATACTTTCAAAATCTTAGCTAGCAGTCATCATTAATCAAGCCAAAAATCTAGTGGCAAATCTTTTTTAACCCTTGTCATATGAAGATAAATATTGAAGAGAAATTATAGATACTATGTTTCGGTGCTCATCGGCCATTGGACATAAACATTACACAACAACTTGGAAATCGCAAATTCAATAATGAGTGGTTTGGAAGGAATCCGTGGCTAACTGCAAGCATTGCAAAGCTATCACTAGCCTGCTATTTAGTGGAGTGGGTATGTGGTCCCAATTCTGGGTTTCAGGGTCTCTTTTTCAAGCTTAAAATAATAAACATTCAACATTGGCCATGCTGTCAATCCAGCATGATTTCTGCCACGCTCAAAACAACTGTTAACTCGGAATGTGGAAATCTGACTTCAATGAGTTCAAGACAACTGGGAACTCGGGAAAAAATAAGTTTTGTACGGTCATCCAACTCGGAATTGTAAGTCGGGAACTCATGCCTCTTTCCAGAGCTACGACCTGAAGATCACTGACGTCATCATGATTTGACCTTGTTTGTTTCTGAGTACCCAGTTGTCTTGAAAGCACCATAAATCCAAAGATTTCAAGACTTTGATGACAAAGTTTAATGACAAAATTTGCCCACAAAGGACTGCCATGCCACCTTCGCGTTCAAGTGGGCACATCACAACAAGGAATGTATTGTAGGCTGTTGCATAAATTCTGTAATATACCAGGAGGATATGTATACTGTAGCTAAGAAAGTAATAGTAAGTGTATGTTGTGTAGTAAGCTGTTAGTAGCCCATGTGCTTCACCCTAATAATGTGGTCTATTTTCCCCTTAATTTTGACTACTTTTCTGACTTGGTGGTGCACATGTAGCCTATAACCTGTTTTAGGGAAATGTAATCATTGAATATTGTAAGAGCATTCATTGTCTGCTATTGCCCCCTTTATTTATCCTAAAGTTCTGACTTGGTGTACAGGAAGAGCACTGTAAGAACGGCCCATCTTCTGAATTCTGAACAAATTGTTACATTGATTACCTCCGTCCTAGCTCGCTCATTAATGTGTTAATCGAAATTACGGATAGTTTGTACATCTCAATTGTCACTAGAAACCACATATGTTTAAGCAAGTCAGCCATATCAGCTATGTTTTTTTAAAGGCAGTAAATGAAGCTGAATTAACTGTTTGGTAAAGTGTTGGGACTGCTGTTGGGACTCTGCTGTAGGGACAGCTTTATGTAGGTCCTAACAGTCTGTGAGCACAGTTTGTCACCGTTATAGTGCAATGAATGTATTGTTTAGTAGTTTGTTGTGTAGTGGCTTTGCTGGCATGCTTCCCAAACCTTTTTTGTTTGCCCCACAATGATGTACATGCTAAAATCGCCACTGGGTACTGTACCATGTCATAATCCTCTGGTGGACTCTAAGAGTTCCAAATCATAATGTGCTCATGTATGAAACAAAATGACAAAAGCATACATCTAAGGATAGCATGAATAGACTCATTAGCTTGAAGTTTTCACTTGGGAGACTATCACTTTGATTACATTGTATACAGTGCCTTCAGAATGTATTCAGACTCCTTAACAATTTCCTCATTTTGTTACATTACAGCCCTATTCTAAAAAAATATTAAATATGTGTTTCTCTTTCATCAATGTACACACAATACCCCATAATGACAAAGTGTAAACAGGCTTTTAGAATGTTTTGCTAATTTATGGAAAATAAAAAATAGAAAATCCTTATTTACATTCAGACACTTGGCTATGAGACTCGAAATTGAGCTCAGGTCCATCCTGTTTCCATTGATCATCCCTGAGATGTTTCTACAACTTGATTGGAGTCTAACTGTGGTAAATTCAATTCATTTGACATGAGTTGGAAAGGCACACTCCTGTCTATATAAGGTCACAAAGCTGACAGTGCATGTCAGAGCAAAAACCAAGCCATGAGATTGAAGGAATTGTCAGTAGAGCTCCAAGACAGGATTGTGTCAAAGGCACAGATCTGGGGAAGGGTACAAAACATTTCTGCAGCATTAAAGGTCCCCAAGAACACAGCCTCCACCAAGACTCTTCCTAGAGCTGGCCGACCAGCCAAATTGGGCCAATCAGGGGAGAAGGGCCTTGGTCAGGAAGGTGACCAAGAACCCTGACGGTCACTCTGAAAGAGTTCAAGAGTTCCTCTGTGGAGATGGGAGAACCTTCCAGATGGACAACCATCTCTGCAGCACTCCACCAATCAGGCCTTTATGGTAGAGTTGCCAGACGGGAGCCACTCCTCAGTAAAAGGCACATGACAGCCCTCTTGGAGTTTGCCAAAAGGCACCTAAAGTCTCTCAGATAATGAGAAATAAGATTAAATTATTTGGCCTGAATGCAAAACATCACGTCTGGAGGAAACCTGGCACCATCCCTGTGGTGAAGCATGGTGGAGGCAGCATCATGCTGTGGGATGTTTTCAGTGGCAGGTTATGGGAGACTAGTCAGGATCTGGGAGAGAAGAAGGGGAGAAACTCCCCAAATACAGGTGTGCCAAACTTGTAGGGTCATGCCCAAGAAGACTCAAGGCTGTAATCACTGGCAAAGGTGCTTCAACAAAGTGCTGAGTAAAGGGTCTGAATACTTATGTAAATGTCATATTTAAGTTTTACATTTTTTATAAATTTGCAAAAAAATGTGAAAACCTGTTTTTGCATCATCATTATGGGGTATTGTGTGTAGATTGAGGGAGGGAAAAAAGGGAGGAAAAAATGTAATCTATTTCAGAATAAGGCTGTAACGTAATAAAATGTGGATAAAGTCAAGGGGTCTGATACTTTCTGAATGCACTGTAAATAAAGCACAGCTCAAGAATTTGCATGCATTTGACATATGTACAGTATTTGACCCAGGTCTGAAAAGCACCCCTTCTCCCCCCTCCCCCTTACAGCTAATCACGACCTTAAGTTTCCAGCTTATATGTCTGCAGTCTAGATGGATACACTACTACACAGTATGTCCTGTAGTTGTGTAGGCTCTCTCTCTCTCAATGCCCTCAGCCCGCAGATGTGAAGGCAGCTCATTATTATAAACTCTGTGTGAATATATCGGAATAATTGGGCCAGAAGGTTAGCAGTGACTTGTGCATTCATTGGTGGGGCCCTGGACAGATGTCTGCAGTCCATACTCATCAATTGGGCATCAGGCCCTCCTCCGCCTAGCTAAATCCATTAGGCTGATCTGCAGAAATGGCCTTGAGGACTATTTCACACTGTCCACTGGGGGGTTTCATTATGCTAAACTAGTAGCTACATCTGCTTTTGCATTGGTAACACAAATACTCTCTTCTTCTTTTTGGTGCTTATTGTCAGAAAAAAATACAGGTTGGTTCAGTTGTCTCATTACAAAGTATTGTCAAGCATAATGTGAACAGTTCAGAGATGCTTAGAGATGTTTACAAGACAGTGATTTACGAAATTTCACTTGGTCTCATCTCAAGAGTATTTCTCCATCTTTCGTCATCATTCTCTTGTCGTGTCCCGTGTATATATATTTACATATTTTCCTCGCTTATGTTTTTATATATTCTTTTTCTACAAATCTCAACTTCAAAACACTCTCCTGCAATTATTAATCACCTCAAATCTGAAATCCACAATAGAAGCTAGCCAGAAGCTAGCCAGTTTACTGGCTAACGTTAGTATTCAGCTAACCACGGTTGGTGGTCATCAGCTATCCTTTAGCTCAAAAAGCTATCGCCAGTTTTGTACAACGCGACTCAGACCAGAGCATACCGAACCTATTTTCTCTCCATATCCCCGGATTTCTACCGCAAGCTCTGGACATTTACACCTGGATCTTGAGGCTAGCTAGCTGCTATCCGAGTGACTATTGCTTAATTCGGTCCCAGAGAAAACATCAATTATTCCGGAGCTAGCCAGCTGAAGAGTTCCATCAGCCACACCTGGGCTACAATCACCTATCCGGACCCGTTTTACGGCCGACGCGGAGCCCCACCGGGCCTTCATGACTAGACTACCGACGTTATCTGCCCGAGGGAGTTATCCAACTGGCCACTCCGTCGCGACGTTACCTGAACGCCTATCTGCAGCCCGCTAATCGTTAGCTGTCTTATCGGCTGCTATCTGAATAGGTCTATCGGACCATTTCTTGGGTCACTATAACTAAATCTACCAATTGGATTGGTCCCCTCTACCACACGGAACCCCTCTACAGACGGAAAAGCAGGTGGCTAAAAACAGACCTCCATCCCCTGTTAGCTCGCTACCCATGGCCTGGCTAGCTGTCTGAATCGCTGTGACCCTAACCAACCTCACTACTCACTGGACCCTTATGATCACTCGGCTAAACATGCCTCTCCTTAATGTCAAAATGCCTTTTCCATTGCTGTTTTGTTTAGTGTTTATTGGCTTATTTCACTGTAGAGCCTCTAGCCCTGCTCATATTACCTTACCCAACCTTTCAATTCCACCACCCACACATCCGATGACATCACCGGGTTTCAATGATGTTTCTAGAGACAATATCTCTTTCATCATCACTCAATACCTAGGTTTACCTCCACTGTATTCACATCCTACCATACCTTTGTCTGTACATTATCCCTTCAAGCTTTTTTATCGTCCCCAGAAACCTCCTTTTACTCTCTGTTCTGGAGGTTCTAGACGACCAATTCTAATTGCTTTTAGCCGTACCCTTATCCTACTCATCCTCTGTTCCTCTGGTGATGTAGAGGTGAATCCAGACCCTGCAGTGCCTAGCTCCACTCCTATTCCCCAGGCGCTCTCTTTTTGATGACTTCTGTAACCGTAAAAGCCTTGGTTTCATGCATGCTAACTGGGTTCAATCCCCGGGACCACCCATACGTAGAATGTATGCACACATGACTGTAAGTCGCTTTGGATAAAAGCGTCTGCTAAATGGCATATATTATTATTATTATTATAGAAGCCTCCTCCCTAAGTTTGTTTTATTCACTGCTTTAGCACACTCTGCCAACCCTGATGTTCTAGCCATGTCTGAATCCTGGCTTAGGAAGACCACCAAAAACTCTGAAATCTTCATCCCCTAACTACAACATTTTCAGACAAGATAGAACGGCCAAAGGGGGCGGTGTTGCAATCTACTGCAGAGATAGCCCGCAGAGTTCTGTCCTACTATCCAGGTCGGTACCCAAACAATTTGAGCTTCTACTTTTAAAAATCCAACTCTCTAAAAACAAGTCTCTCACCGTTGCCGCCTGCTATAGACCACCCTCTGCCCCCAGCTGTGCTCTGGACACCATATGTAAACTGATTGCCCCCCCATCTATCTTCAGAGCTCGT
Source organism: Oncorhynchus gorbuscha (assembly GCF_021184085.1). NCBI lineage: Eukaryota > Metazoa > Chordata > Actinopteri > Salmoniformes > Salmonidae > Oncorhynchus > Oncorhynchus gorbuscha. The sequence continues at coordinate 27,590,950 of NC_060185.1, forward strand.
GCTGCTAGGTAACCTAAACTGGAACATGCTTAACACCCCAGCCATCCTGCAATCTAAGCTTGATGCCCTCAATCTCACACAAATTATCAATGACCCTACCAGGTACCACCCCAAAGCCGTTAACACGGGCACCCTTATAGATATCATACTAACCAACTTGCCCTCTTAATACACCTCTGCTCTTTTCAACCAAGATCTCAGCGATCACTGCCTCATTGCCTGCATCCGTAATGGGTCAGCGGTCAAGCGATCTCCACTCATCACTGTCAAACGCTCAGTAAAACACTTCAGCGTGCAGGCCTTTCTAATCGACCTGGATATTGACCTCATATTGACCTCATCCCGTCAGTACAGGATTCCTGTTTTTTTATGCCTTCCTTACCATCTTAAATAAGCATGCCCCATTCAAGAAATGTAGAACCAGGAACAGATATAGCCCTTGGTTCTCTCCAGAACTGACTGTCCTTAACCAACACAAAAACATCCTATGGCGTTCTGCATTAGCATCTAACAACCCCGTGATATGCAACTTTTCAGGGAAGTTAGAAACCAATATACACAGGCAGTTAGAAAAGCCAAGGCTAGCTTTTCAAGCAGAAATTTGCCTCCTGCAACAGAAACTCAAAAAAGTTTTGGGACACTGTAAAGTCCATGGAGAATAACAACATCTCCCAGCTGCCCACTGCACTGAGGATAGGAAACTCTGTCACCACCGATAAATCCACTATAATTGAAAATTGCAGTAAGCATTTTTCTACGGCTGGCCATGCTTTCCACCTGGCTACCCCTACCCCGGTCAACTGCACTGTACCCCCCACAGCAGCTCGTCCAAGCCTTCCCCATTTCTCCTTCTCCCAAATCCAGTCAGCTGATGTTCTGAAAGAGCTGCAAAATCTGGACCACTACAAATCAACCGGGCTAGACAATCTGGACCCTTCCTTTTTTTTAATTATCGAAATTATTACAACCCCTGTTACTAGCCTGTTCAACCTCTCTTTCGTGTCATCTGAGATTCCCAAAGAATGGAAAGCAGCTGCAGTCATCCCCCTCTTCAAAGTGGGGACACTCTAGACCTAAACTGCTACAGACCTATATCTATCCTACCCTGCCTTTCTAAGGTCTTCGAAAGCCAAGTCAACAAACAGATTACCGACCATTTCGAATCCCACCACACCTTCTCCGCTATGCAATCTGGTTTCAGAGCTGGTCATGGGTGCACCTCAGCCACGCTCAAGGTCCTAAACGATATCTTAACCGCCATCGATAAGAAACAATACTGTGTAGCCGAACTCATTGACCTGGCAAAGGCTTTCGACTCTGTCAATCACCACATCCTCATCGGCAGACTTGATAGCCTTGGTTTCTCAAATGATTGCCTCACCTGGTTCACCAACTACTTCTCTGATAGAGTTCAGTGTGTCAAATCGGAGGGCCTGTTGTCCGGACCTCTGGCAGTCTCTATGGGGGTGCCACAGGGTTCAATTATTGGGCCGACTCTCTTCTCTGTATACATCAATGTCACTCTTGGTGGTGAGTCTCTGATCCACCTCTACACAGACGACACCATTCTGTATACTTCTGGCTCTTCTTTGGGGTGGCAGCGTAGCCTAGTGGTTAGAGCGTTGGACTAGTAACCAGAAGGTTGTGAGTTCAAACCCCTGAGCTGACAAGGTACAAATCTGTTGTTCTGCCCCTGAACAGGCAGTTTACCCACTGTTCCCAGGCCGTCATTGAAAATAAGAATGTGTTCTTAACTGACTTGCCTGGTTAAATAAAGGTAAAATTAAATTTGGACATTGTGTTAACAACCCTCCAGCCGAGCTTCAATGCCAGACAACTCTCCTTCCGTGGCCTCCAACTGCTCTTAAATACAAGTAAAACTAAATGCATGCTCTTCAACCGATCGCTACCTGCACCTGCCCACCCATCCAGCGTCACTACTCTGACGGTTCTGACTTAGAATATGTGGACAACTACAAATACCTAGGTCATTTACAAAATACCCTACTCAATAAATTGAATGCAGTCTATCACAGTGCCATCCGTTTTGTTACCATATACTACCCACCACTGCGACCTGTACGCTCTTGTTGGCTGGCCCTCGCTTCATACTCGTCGCCAAACCCACTGGCTCCAAGTCATCTATAAGACCCTGCTAGGTAAAGTCCCCCCTCGCTGGTCACCATAGCAGCACCCACCTGTAGCACGCTCCAGCAGGTATATCTCTCTGGTCACCCCCAAAACCAATTCTCCCTTTGTCCGACTCTCCTTCCAGTTCTCTGCTGCCATTGACTGGAACTAACTACAAAAATCTTAAAGCACCAGCTGTCAGAGCAGTTCACAGATTACTGCACCTCTACATAGCCCATCTATAATTTAGCCCAAACAACTACCTCTTCCCCTACTGTATTTATTTATTTGTTTATTTTGCTCCTTTGCACCCCATTATTTTTATTTCTACTCTGCACATTCTTCCACTGCAAATCTACCATTCCAGTGTTTTACTTGCTATATTGTATTTACTTCACCACCATGGCCTTTTTTGCCTTTACCTCCCTTATCCCACCTCATTTGCTCACATCGTATATAGACTTATTTTTCTACTGTATTATTGACTGTATGCTTGTTTTACTCCATGTGTAACTATGTGTTGTTGTGTCAAACTGCTTTGTTTTATCTTGGCCAGGTCGCAATTGTAATTGAGAACGTGTTCTCAACTTGCCTACCTGGTTAAATAAAGATGAAAAAATAAATAAAAATAAAAATAAATCAAATGCGTACGTATCCCACAATAGAATTAGGGAACCATTGTTCTTCCCCCAAAGGTGCATAAGGAAGAGGTGATTGAAAAACATTGTACTCGGTAGAAGAGGCAGAAAATAAGAAAATAACTTCCACTGTTCGGTGTGGTACCTTTTAATTCAGAATGACAGAAACAAACCTAGGTTTCAGAAATGCTCATTGCAAATGACAACCCACAAGCCTTTTGACTCCCGAGTGGCGGATCGGTCTAAGGCACTACAGTCCTGGTTTGAATCCAGGCTGTATCACATCCGGCCGTGATTGGGAGTCCCATAGGGCAACGTACAATTGGCCCAGCATTGGCCGGAGTAGGCCGTCTTTGTAAATAAGAATTTGTTCTTAATTGACTTCCATAGTTAAATAAAGGTTTGATTAAAAATGTCAAATGTTTAAAAAAATGTCAAATGTGCTAAAATATCCAGGTGTCAGTTCAGTCCGTTACCAGCTGAGAGCAGGCATCCAATAGCAGCATAGAAACAGTCCGATACCAGCTGAGAGCAGGCATCCAATAGCAGCATAGAAACAGTCCGTTACCTGCTGAGAGCAGGCATCCAATAGCAGCATAGAAACAGTCCGTTACCTGCTGAGAGCAGGCATCCAATAGCTGCATGGAAACAGTCCGTTACCAGCTGAGAGCAGGCATCCAATAGCAGCATAGAAACAGTCCGTTACCAGCTGAGAGCAGGCATCCAATAGCAGCATAGAAACAGTCCGTTACCAGCTGAGAGCATGCATCCAATAGCAGCATAGAAACAGTCCGTTACCAGCTGAGAGCAGGCATCCAATAGCAGCATAGAAACGCATAAATATAAAAGTTGAGTCACTCACATCATGTAAGTGTTTGCTACAAATCAAGTCATATCAAATGTGACAGTGCTGCATGCATGGCTGCACTGGCAAGTGGATTATTAGACCTTGTTTCTCAAACAGCCTATCCTGCTGACAACTGATGGAAGTATTTGTGAGAATCTATTGAACACAAGCGGAGTTCAGTCATGAGTAAAATATTCTGACTATGGTAATGAAGGAATAGAGGGCACTAACTATTATTCTAAGGATGAGGTTCACAGTGAAGAATATTAACAAAGTAACTGTTGAACATTAACAGAAGGAATAAATAAAACATCAATATTGCTATGTATGTATGTATGTATGTATGTGAGTGAGTGAGTGAGTGAGTGAGTGAGTGAGTGAGTGAGTGAGTAATGCAAATTTCAAGGTTGGCAGCACCTTTCTAAGTACATCTGTACAGTATGTGTGTTTTAGTGGTCTTGAAATGAACATTACTGTAACGGTTCTCTTCTTCCTCTTCCTCTGAAGAAGAGGTGTAGCAGGGATCGGACCAAGACGCAGCGTAGTTATAATTCATGGTTCTTTTAATAGCGAAACTATACATGAAATAGACTACAAAAACAAGAAACATGAAAACCCAAAACAGTCCCGTGTGGTACAAACACTGACACAGGAGACAACCACCCACAAAACCCAACACAAAACAGGCTACCTAAATCTGGTTCCCAATCAGAGACAATGACTAACACCTGCCTCTGATTGAGAACCACATCAGGCCAAACATAGAAATAGACAAACCAGACACACAACATAGAATGCCCAACCAGCTCACGTCCTGACCAACACTAAAACAAGGAAAACACACAAGAACGATGGTCAGAACGTGACAATTACACTCACTCACTCTCAGTCTATGTAAATAATGTCACAGATGAAACTGTCACATTTCAGTCCCAAATCTGTGTCAGATCTGTTTCCTGTGTCTATGAGAAAGACACATTTTACAATGTTGTTTCTAAAACGTGTAAGACTCTACCACATATGACTTCAAATTGTGTTATGATGTTTCTGTCTATTTAAATAATAAAGCATTTGATTCTTCCACTCTCTTAATGTTGGAGCATCATTTGACTTCCAGTATTTAAGTAATAGCTTCTTCAATATACAGTTCCTTCAGAAAGTATTCATTCCCATAGACTTTGTCCACATTTTGCTGTATTACAGCCTAAATTTAAAATGGATTCAAATGTAGATGTTGTGTCACTGGCCTACACACAATATCCCATATCCCAATATCCCATAATGTCAAGGTGGAATTATGTTTTTTTTTTAATCTAAGATGAAATGTCTTGAGTCAATAAGTATTCAACCCCTTTGGTTTGGCAAGCCTAAATAAGTTCAGGTGTAAAAATGTACTAAACAAGTCGCACAATAAGTTGCATGGACTCACTCTGTGTGCGATACTACATCAACTCTGTACCCCACACATACAATAATCTGTAAGGTCCCTCAGTCGAGCAGTGAATTCCAAACAAAAATGTGGAATCAAGTCAAGCGGTGAGATACCCTTTGGGTATACCCATTGGGTATCTCACCACACCCCCATATACCATGTCTTAAAATACGTAGATCGATCCAAAGTGAACTTACATAATAAAACTTATGACAGCTAGCTTTCTAACTCTGCCCATAACTGTTGGACTTTATAGCACTTCCAGAAGGCATAAATAATTGAGTCATTGTTAGTTTTACACTTAAGACATGACTCTGCCGTTGTGCTGTAGAATTAGTGAATTATTGGATAATAGATTCTACTGTATACATTAGTTTATACTGGATTATGCATACATTTTCAATAACTGTAATTCCATTCATTATGAACCAACACTCCCTCCATCTTGTGCCAATATCAGTTATTTTTAAGTCTTGGTTCCAATAGTTTATATTTTTATATAAGAGATTGTCCGCTGGATAGGCTTTCTGCAAGGTTTTGTATATCTTACCTGTCATATGAGTATTTTTCTCACTCAAATAGGATTCCCTCAACATTCCTCCATCCAAAAGTTGCAAGTTGAAGTCTTATTATATACAACTTTGAAAATGTCTACATTGGTCAATCCAAAATTGCTTTTTAATCCTGTTATTGTCATGTTTTGTCATTAATTATCATGTCTTGTCCCTGTGCTTCCCCTTCTATTCGTTTCCCTCTGCTGGTCTTATTAGGTTCTTTCCCTCTTTCTATCCCTCTCTCTCCCCCTCCCTCTCTCACTCTCTCGCTCTCTCTTCTCTCTATCGTTCCGTTCCTGCTCCCAGCTGTTCCTATTCCCCTAATCATCATTTAGTCTTCCCACACCTGTTCCCGATCCTTTTCCCTGATTAGAGTCCCTATTTCTCTCCTTGTTTTCCGTACCTGCCCTGTCGGATCCTCATCTATAATTCACCGTGCTGTGTCTATGTTTTGCCCTGTCGTGTCGTGTTTCCCTCAGATGCTGCGTGGTGAGCAGGTGTCTGAGTCTGCTAGGTTCAAGTGCCTTCCCGAGGCAACCTGCAGTTCTCGATCAAGTCTCCTGTCTGTTCTCGTCATTACGAGTAGTATCATGCTTTTTGTTTTGTAAAGTTTGTTACTGGATTAAAAACTCTGTTTTCGCCAAGTCGCTTTTGGGTCCTCATTCACCTGCATAACAGAAGGATCCGACCAAGGAATGGACCCAGCGACTACAGAGGCTCGTAACACTGCCGTCGAGATCCAAGGAGCCATGCTCGGCAGACACGAGCAGGAATTGTCTGCTGCTCGCCATGCCGTGGAGAACCTGGCCGCTCAGGTTTCCGACCTCTCTGGACAGTTCCAGAGTCTTCGTCTCGTGTCACCTGTTACTTCCTGGCCTGCCGAGCCTCCAGAACCTAGGGTTAATAACCCACCTTGCTACTCCGGGCAGCCCACTGAGTGCCGCTCCTTTCTCACCCAGTGTGAGATTGTGTTCTCTCTCCAACCCAACACATACTCTAGAGAGAGAGCTCGGGTTGCTTACGTCATTTCACTCCTTACTGGCCGGGCCCGAGAGTGGGGCACAGCTATCTGGGAGGCAAGGGCTGATTGTTCTAACAATTACCAGAACTTTAAAGAGGAGATGATTCGGGTTTTTGACCGTTCAGTTTTTGGTGGGGAGGCTTCTAGGGCCCTGGCTTCCCTATGCCAAGGTGATCGATCCATAACGGATTACTCTATAGAGTTTCGTACTCTTGCTGCCTCTAGTGACTGGAACGAGCCGGCGCTGCTCGCTCGTTTTCTGGAGGGACTCCACACAGTGGTCAAAGATGAGATTCTCTCTCGGGAGGTTCCTTCCAGTGTGGACTCTTTGATTGCTCTCGCCATCCGCATAGAACGACGGGTAGATCTTCGTCACCAGGCTCGTGGAAGAGAGTTCGCATCAACGGTGTTTCCCTGCTCCGCATCGCAACCATCTCCCTCCTCTGGCTCTGAGACTGAGCCCATGCAGCTGGGAGGGATTCGCATCTCGACTAAGGAGAGGGAACGGAGGATCACCAACCGCCTGTGCCTCTATTGCGGATTTGATGGACATTTTGTTAATTCATGTCCAGTAAGAGGCCAGAGCCCATCAGTAAGCGGAGGGCTACTGGTGAGCGCTACTACTCAGGTCTCTTCATCTAGATCCTGTACTACTATGTCGGTCCATCTACGCTGGACCGGTTTGGGTGCTACATGCAGTGCCTTGATTGACTCTGGGGCTGAGGGTTGTTTCATGGACGAAGCATGGGTTCGGAAACATAACATTCCTTTCAGACAGTTAGACAAGCCTACGCCCATGTTTGCCTTAGATGGTAGTCATCTTCCCAGTATCAGATTTGAGACACTACCTTTAACTCTCACAGTATCTGGTAACCACAGTGAGACTATTTCTTTTTTGATTTTTCGTTCACCTTTCACACCTGTTGTTTTGGGTCATCCCTGGCTAGTATGTCATAATCCTTCTATTAATTGGTCTTGTAATTCTATCCTATCCTGGAACGTATCTTGTCATGTGAAGTGCTTAATGTCTGCCATCCCTCCCATTTCTTCTGTTCCCACTTCTCAGGAGGAACCTGGCGATTTGACAGGAGTGCCGGAGGAATATCATGATCTGCGCACGGTCTTCAGTCGGTCCCGAGCCAACTCCCTTCCTCCTCACCGGTCGTATGATTGTAGTATTGATCTCCTTCCGGGGACCACTCCTCCTCGGGGTAGACTATACTCTCTGTCGGCTCCCGAACGTAAGGCTCTCGAGGATTATTTATCTGTGTCTCTTGACGCCGGTACCATAGTGCCTTCTTCCTCTCCGGCCGGGGCGGGGTTCTTTTTTGTTAAGAAGAAGGACGGTACTCTGCGCCCCTGCGTGGATTATCGAGGGCTGAATGACATAACGGTTAAGAATCGTTATCCGCTTCCCCTTATGTCATCAGCCTTCGAGATTCTGCAGGGAGCCAGGTGCTTTACTAAGTTGGACCTTCGTAACGCTTACCATCTCGTGCGCATCAGAGAGGGGGACGAGTGGAAAACGGCGTTTAACACTCCGTTAGGGCATTTTGAGTACCGGGTTCTGCCGTTTGGTCTCGCCAATGCGCCAGCTGTTTTTCAGGCATTAGTTAATGATGTTCTGAGAGACATGCTGAACATTTTTGTTTTTGTCTATCTTGACGATATCCTGATTTTTTCTCCGTCACTCGAGATTCATGTTCAGCACGTTCGACGTGTTCTACAGCGCCTTTTAGAGAATTGTCTCTACGTAAAGGCTGAGAAGTGCTCTTTTCATGTCTCCTCCGTTACTTTTCTCGGTTCCGTTATTTCCGCTGAAGGCATTCAGATGGATTCCGCTAAGGTCCAAGCTGTCAGTGATTGGCCCGTTCCAAGGTCACGTGTCGAGTTGCAGCGCTTTTTAGGTTTCGCTAATTTCTATCGGCGTTTCATTCGTAATTTCGGTCAAGTTGCTGCCCCTCTCACAGCTCTTACTTCTGTCAAGACGTGTTTTAAGTGGTCCGGTTCCGCCCAGGGAGCTTTTGATCTTCTAAAAGAACGTTTTACGTCCGCTCCTATCCTCGTTACTCCTGACGTCACTAGACAATTCATTGTCGAGGTTGACGCTTCAGAGGTAGGCGTGGGAGCCATTCTATCCCAGCGCTTCCAGTCTGACGATAAGGTTCATCCTTGCGCTTATTTTTCTCATCGCCTGTCGCCATCTGAGCGCAACTATGATGTGGGTAACCGTGAACTGCTCGCCATCCGCTTAGCCCTAGGCGAATGGCGACAGTGGTTGGAGGGGGCGACCGTCCCTTTTGTCGTTTGGACAGACCATAAGAACCTTGAGTACATCCGTTCTGCCAAACGACTTAATGCCCGTCAAGCTCGTTGGGCGTTGTTTTTCGCTCGTTTCGAGTTTGTGATTTCTTACCGTCCGGGTAGCAAGAACACCAAGCCTGATGCCTTATCCCGTCTGTTTAGTTCTTCTGTGGCTTCTACTGATCCCGAGGGATTCTTCCTTATGGGCGTGTTGTCGGGTTGACAGTCTGGGGAATTGAAAGACAGGTTAAGCAAGCACTCACGCACACTGCGTCGCCGCGCGCTTGTCCTAGTAACCTCCTTTTCGTTCCTGTTTCCACTCGTCTGGCTGTTCTTCAGTGGGCTCACTCTGCCAAGTTAGCTGGTCATCCCGGTGTTCGAGGCACTCTTGCGTCTATTCGCCAGCGCTTTTGGTGGCCGACTCAGGAGCATGACACGCGCCGTTTCGTGGCTGCTTGTTCGGACTGCGCGCAGACTAAGTCGGGTAACTCTCCTCCTGCCGGTCGTCTCAGACCGCTCCCCATTCCTTCTCGACCATGGTCTCACATCGCCCTAGACTTCATTACCGGTCTGCCTTTGTCTGCGGGGAAGACTGTGATTCTTACGGTTGTCGATAGGTTCTCTAAGGCGGCACATTTCATTCCCCTCGCTAAACTTCCTTCCGCTAAGGAGACGGCACAAATCATTATCGAGAATGTGTTCAGAATTCATGGCCTCCCGTTAGACGCCGTTTCAGACAGAGGCCCGCAATTCACGTCACAGTTTTGGAGGGAGTTCTGTCGTTTGATTGGTGCGTCCGTCAGTCTCTCTTCCGGGTTTCATCCCCAGTCTAACGGTCAAGCAGAGAGGGCCAATCAGACGATTGGTCGCATACTACGCAGCCTTTCTTTCAGAAACCCTGCGTCTTGGGCAGAACAGCTCCCCTGGGCAGAATACGCTCACAACTCGCTTCCTTCGTCTTCTACCGGGTTATCTCCGTTTCAGAGTAGTCTGGGTTACCAGCCTCCTCTGTTCTCATCCCAGCTTGCCGAGTCCAGCGTTCCCTCCGCTCAAGCGTTTGTCCAACGTTGTGAGCGCACCTGGAGGAGGGTGAGGTCTGCACTTTGCCGCTACAGGGCACAGACTGTGAGAGCCGCCAATAAACGCAGGATTAAGAGTCCAAGGTATTGTTGCGGCCAGAGAGTGTGGCTTTCCACTCGCAACCTTCCTCTTACGACAGCTTCTCGTAAGTTGACTCCGCGGTTCATTGGTCCGTTCCGTGTCTTCCAGGTCGTCAATCCTGTCGCTGTGCGACTGCTTCTTCCGCGACATCTTCGTCGCGTCCATCCTGTCTTCCATGTCTCCTGTGTCAAGCCCTTTCTTCGCACCCCCGTTCGTCTTCCCCCCCCTCCCGTCCTTGTCGAGAGCGCACCTATTTACAAGGTACATAAGATCATGGACATGCGTTCTCGGGGACGGGGTCACCAATACTTAGTGGATTGGGAGGGTTACGGTCCTGAGGAGAGGAGTTGGGTTCCGTCTCGGGACGTGCTGGACCGTTCACTCATTGATGATTTCCTCCGTTGCCGCCAGGATTCCTCCTCGAGTGCGCCAGGAGGCGCTCGGTGAGTGGGGGTACTGTCATGTTTTGTCATTAATTATCATGTCTTGTCCCTGTGCTTCCCCTTCTATTCGTTTCCCTCTGCTGGTCTTATTAGGTTCTTTCCCTCTTTCTATCCCTCTCTCTCCCCCTCCCTCTCTCACTCTCTCGCTCTCTCTTCTCTCTATCGTTCCGTTCCTGCTCCCAGCTGTTCCTATTCCCCTAATCATCATTTAGTCTTCCCACACCTGTTCCCGATCCTTTTCCCTGATTAGAGTCCCTATTTCTCTCCTTGTTTTCCGTACCTGCCCTGTCGGATCCTCATCTATAATTCACCGTGCTGTGTCTATGTTTTGCCCTGTCGTGTCGTGTTTCCCTCAGATGCTGCGTGGTGAGCAGGTGTCTGAGTCTGCTAGGTTCAAGTGCCTTCCCGAGGCAACCTGCAGTTCTCGATCAAGTCTCCTGTCTGTTCTCGTCATTACGAGTAGTATCATGCTTTTTGTTTTGTAAAGTTTGTTACTGGATTAAAAACTCTGTTTTCGCCAAGTCGCTTTTGGGTCCTCATTCACCTGCATAACAGTTATGGAAATCATTTTATTTCTTATTACCACATAATTTATGGTTTTGTTGCCTTTAGCTTTCCATGTGAATCAATTTATTGGTGAATTCTGAGATGCTATCCAAGGATTGTTCCATAGGGGTGTGTTTTTAGGAAGTGATATTTGTTCTGGTATAATCCGTTTAATTTTCTATTGTTTTGAAATATGATGATATTAATGTTCTTAGTTCCATCCATTGAAAACAAACATGTGAAAAAAGAGTATGAGGATGAACATACCTATCTTCAATATGTACCCCTTGTTCCTCTTTAGTGCATTTAAAAATATGTCGTAAGTAAAAGCCTTGGGTGGCGAGTTGATACAATTACACATCTGGAAGGTCGAAACCACTCTCAGATTTTAGGCCATGTAAAACCTTCCTATTTATTCAGTGACTTTTTTTGCCAATATGAAGTCTGTTATGGCCGAGTATACTGTCTGTTTTAAAGAATGTTTTAAAGAATCTTCGGTGGGTTAATTGGTATTACCTGTTAGGTTTTTGTCCTGTCTAATTATTTCTGCAAGTGGTTCAATTGCCAGTGCAAACAGAAGGGGGAGAGAGGACATCCCTGGCTTGTACCCCTAAACAAAGCAATTTCATCAGATAATGTAATGTTGTGTGTGTTTTTGCTTTAGAATATTTATATAATATTTTTATGAAATGTATTATTTCACCTGGAAAGTTGAATGCTTCCAAAGTTTTGTTGTATTGTATTATACTAAAACATGTTATTGTATTTGTTTGTAAGTGTCTATTTTTAACAAACCATGTAAAGCCAACACCTCATTTGGCCGCCTTTCGTTCCAGTACTCTGCTGCCTGTGACTGGAACGAACTGCAAAAATCGCTGAAGTTGGAGACTTTTATCTCCCTCACCAACTTCAAACATCAGCTATCCGAGCAGCTAACCGATCGCTGCAGCTGTACATAGTCTTTTGGTAAATAGCCCACCCATTTTCACCTACCTCATTCCCATACTGTTTTTATACTGTTTTTTATTTATTTTATTTTCTGCTCTTTTGCACACCAATATCTCTACCTGTACATGACCATCTGATCATTTATCACTCCAGTGTTAATCTGCAAAATTGTATTATTCGCCTACCTCCTCATGCCTTTTGCACACATTGTATATACACTGCCCATTTTTTTATACTGTGTTATTGACTTGTTACTTGTTTACTCCATGTGTAACTCTGTGTTGTCTGTTCACACTGCTATGCTTTATTTTGGCCAGGTCTCAGTTGCAAATGAGAACTTGTTCTCAACTAGCCTACCTGGTTAAATAAAGGTGAAATAAAAAAATATATAAAAAAAATATGTATCAAGTCTGGTAATACTTTTGCCATTCCGTTGCTAATGAGTTTTGTTCATATTTTAATGTCGCAATTAATTACATTTATGGGTCTGTAATCTGCAGGGGATTCTCCAGGTTTGCCTGGTTATAATATAATGGATATAACTGTTTGATACATTGAACTCGGAAGCACTGAATTGAGTGACGTATTTTGTCATTTGAGTAAATAAGGGTGCTACTTAGTCCCAGAATTTAAAAAAAATGTATTCTGCGGGAAACCGTCCATCCCTGGTACTTCTCTCTTCGCTATTGTTTTAACAGTGTCTAACATTTATTTTGGGGTGATATTCATTTCTTGTGATTATTTTTTTATCTGCTGATAGTTGCTTCAGAAGAAGGCTGTTGGATCATTCCAGTTGTTATTTAATTCTGGTTTATATAGATTTTCATAGAAGCTTTTAAAATTGTTATTAATAGCCGTTGTTATTTCTAATTAAAGCACAAGTATCCTTATCTTTTAAAAGGATAACTGATTTGGCGTGGTTTCATTTGATTAGGGCTGTGAGGTGTTTACCAGGTTTATTTGCCATGAAGTAGTATGCTTTAATTGAGTTTGACCTGTAGTTGTTAGCTCTCTTCAAAAGTAAAAGATCATATTCCTGTACAATCTAGTATTTATAACCATCAAACCAAACACTGAAAGGTCTGTCAGATAGAGCTGGTAATTGCTGAACAGCGGACCGATTATTTACACTTCCGACAATGGTCCAGTATATTTGAAGAGGCAGAATATGCACGGCGCTTAAGGGGGGAGTAGCTCTCATGCCATCCTCAATTTTGCTCTTGCCTTGCGCACACACACACACACACACACACACACACACACACACACACACACACACACACACACACACACACACACACACACACACACACACACACACACACACACACACACACACACACACACACACGATAGTCCACCTCCCAAATACACATTCATCCACATTCATGATAGACCTGCACCTCCCAAATACACATTCAGCCACATTCATAATTGAACTGCAACTCCGAAAAACACATTCATACACATTCATGATAGAACAGCACCTCCCAAATACACATTCAGCCACATTCATGATTGAACTGCAACTCCGAAAAACACATTCATACACATTCATGATAAAACAGCACCTCCCAAATACACATTCAGCCACATTCATGATAGAACTACACCTCCCAAATACACATCCATGATAGAACTACACCTCCCAAATACACATTCAGCCACATTCATAATAGAACTACACCTCCCAAATACACATTCATCCACATTCATGATAGAACTACACCTCCCAAATACACATTCATGATAGACCTGCACCTCCCAAATACACATTAATCCACATTCATGGTTGAACTTCATCTCCCAAATAGACATTCATCCACATTCATGATAGAATTGCACCCCCCAAATACACATTCATGATAGAACTGCACCCCCCAAATACACATTCAGCCACATTCATGATAGAACTGCACCTCCCAAATACACATTCAGCCACATTCCTGGGCAGTAGTGGTTAGCCTTACTGTGACCGTGCTTGACATCCAACACAAACCCACATACTCTAACCACTCAACTAACCTCTGAACAACCCAGATGTACTGTAGTTACCCTCTTCTCCTCTGGGCTCCAGCTCACATGACAAACACATGGCATTTACACTCAGGCAAGACTCTACACTTAGCCATTGATTTCTTACCAGTCGTGGGACACAATATCACCACCTCAGTAATACCTTTTCACTTTTGATGTGTCCACTGGAGATTTAGTATGACTTTGCAGCTAGCTGACTGCAGATAGCTGACTGTGGGTTGCCAGAAGGAGGGAAACTGGTCCTGCTAAGGCTATTCCACTGGTAATTAATAGGGGGAAAGAACACATTAAGAGCCATCAGTAATGCAAATTATGTTTACACAAGAGCCATGAACAACTGGCTTTCATTTCTCTCCAGAGAGGTGATTTCTAGACCCTTCGTTATAAAGATCGCCGTATTAGTCAGCCATGACTATGTTTGTGCGTGTGTGTGTTCCCTCCATGCCAGTACACAACATCACTTACCATTATTGAAACAGGGTCATTAAAATGGAAGCCAAGTCACAGTTAGCAGTTACATGCTAGCAAATAGCTCATTGTACCGACGCAAGTTGGCTGAGGCTAACCGCAGTGTAAGTTGGACGAAAAGGGTGGTTTGTGGGGTTATGTTGCATTTGGTAGGAGAGCTGTGTCAGATGCCATTGTGTGATTGATTACCCGCTACCAACTAATGCGATAAAAAAGATAGCCCATCGATTCTGTCAGCGAGAAAAGATGCCAGAGGGGAAGCAGTGGTGTGCTTTAGGTGTATTGACATGCTCATATTCCAAGGCCAATAAACAAGCTGTGCTTTGTTGGCTAAGTGCAGTGTCCTGCTCTATCACATTGTTGCTACACACACCACTGCAGTCAGGGTCAATAGTGACTCAAATATAACACAAGCGATGGGAACTGACATATTGGGCACTGACTGTTGATTAGTTGACTAACTGCAAATAATAGAACACTGCTGATTTGACAGCGACAGTGTGAATAATTCGCTGCTAAAGGCTCACTGTGTAGATGCTGTAGAATGAGGAGGGCCTTGCCTCTGCTGATGGGTTCAGAATAGAGACATAGATATCATTTCTGCACCTTCCACTGTGGTGCGTTGAGTGACAAACCAAATTAGAGCCGCCGTGGTTATCCCCGGCCCAGTGGTTAATGAGAGTCAGACTGATGCGCCTGTGCTCTGCTTAACCAATTAGTGCTTCCATGGTTCAGCGGGATGGCTTCAAGAGGATAAGCAGGCCTGGACGCCAGCCTGTCTAAGCTTCTGACTCACTCCAGTGTTATCGTATGCATAGAGAACAAGAGCTGAACAGGGGAGACTGAGGTCTCTCCCACATTTTCTGACTTACTTACCCCAAAGCAGAGGATTTGATAAAGACAATTCACTAGTGCTGGTTGAGAACTGAACTTCAGCCTTCTTCTCCTGCTAGATATGTTTTAAAAGCTCAGTGATAAAAACACCCAGCTTCTCAGATTTAAGCAACCAAACCTAAAATTCTTGTATGGCTTATTTGACATTTGCCAAAATTGGGGCCACCATAATCAATGATAAGGATTTTTGGACATTTTAGATAAGACAGATGGAAGCAAATAGCACCGAGACTGGGAGACATTTGGAAGGACATTCAAAGAGCCATCGTTTAATTGATTGCTTCATGATTGTGTCACTCCGACCTTTTATGTGCACCTAAGGACACAGAGGGTGAGTCATCAGTCATATGAAGAACAGACAGAGAGAGAGAGATGGCGAGAGAGATAGAGAGAGCGAGAGAGAAATTGGGGAAATAGCTTGGCTGTAAATGACACACTAGCTCCTGGATTAATATGGTATGTGCAGATATTTTTCTTCAAAGTCCAATAACATATTTTACTTGTCTCCAATCGCTTCAAATGTATGTGTTCCAACGTTAGATCATCAAATTGAGGATGTTGTCATTTATCCACATAATGAACACTTCACAGGAAGAGGCCTGTTTCTGTTTCCAGCCTACTTCCTGCATCATCCTGTGAGGCTCAACTTTTTACACAGACGATTTCAGCCTGTGTGTTTCGACTGTCACAACTAGGTCTGTTGCTGTAACCATATTACCGCCACACCGGTGGTCCCGAGTCATGAAGGCAGTAAAATGACGGTTTAGTCACGGTAATTAGGCTTCTCCAAGCTCTGATGCTGCTGCTGGTCATTAGTAACCTACCAAACTTGCTAACTGCCTGGTACTTTGCACTCTATTGTCCCTCATCACTCTGACATCAAATGCAAATGTTTTTGAAAATGTAATCAAATACTTCATGAGAGCCCATGAGCTCATGTTGCGCTACATTTCTATAGGCTACGCAATTGCGGGAGAAAACAGATTGATGGCCGCTAATAAAAAGAAGAGGATCCCATCAGCTTTCTATAGGCTAGGCCTAGTATATTTATTTCTCAACTTTCCTAATGTTAAGCACATGGCTTATATTTAGAACAGGAGTATAGCCTACCAGGCTGGCATGAAAATAAACCACGGGGAAAAGCGTCCTCCATTCGCTATTTAAGTGCATAGATGACATGTATTGTTTCCTGCTCCCCTGTTTTTATGCAGGTGCATGATAATGGTCCATTCAAAATCAAAACAGTTTCACACATATATTATTTAATATATGTAAAGACAAGATTAAATCAACAATAGTCTGATGGGTGACAATATTATCTCTTGTGAATTATGTATTATTGTCACATCCTGACCGAAGTTCCTTTTTTATGTCTCTGTTTTAGTTTGGTCAGGGCGTGAGTTGGGGTTGGCATTCTATGTTGTGTAGTCTAGGTTTTGTATTTCTGTGTTTGGCCTGGTATGGTTCCCAATCAGAGGCAGCTGTCGATTGTTGTCTCTGATTGAGAACCATACTTAGTCAGCCTGTTTTCCCACTATGGGTTGTGGGTAGTTGTTTTCTGTCTCTGTGTCTGCACCAGATAGAACTGTTTCGTTTTCGTTCGTGCTCTTGTTATTTAGTTTTTGTGTTCAGTTTAAGTAAATATTAACATGGACACGTACCACGCTGCATATTGGTCCGATCCTTCCTACTCCTCCTCAGAAGAGGAGGAAAACCGTTACAATTATCACTTGTGAATGATGCCCAGCATAAGAAACAATGCCTTTTTTTGCACCTTTTTTAATCATAGTTGCACACCTCATGTAGCCTAGCCCATAGGCCTATATGTTTTAATAAGGTTTGTATCACAGTGGCCAAGTCATTTCTTAAAATTAAGCACATTAATCCTCTTTACAAGGGGTGTAGAGCCTAACTGGCATCCATTAGCAGCGTGTGAGTTTCATGTTTGGGGAAGATAATTGTCACCATAAAAATGCACCTTTATAATAAAAGCATTACAAGCATAATTGCATTTGCGGTCACTTTTGATAATGGTGTTTTCCATTAATGGAACATTTGGGCTTATAGCTTTGCTGCGCTTACAATGTGAAGAAATAGCCTCATAGTTTATCAACATTTTAAGCTAAACGTTCTGATCTGTTGCATCAGCCACATTGCATAAAAAAGTTATTTTGAAGCTAGTGGTTGTATTGATTTGGGCTCTATCACATCCCACAACTGTCCCAGACTATGTTTGGAATATTTATTTCTCGCACAGAATAGAATAGGTTGACTTTTTTACTATGGGTGATAGTAGATTGACATAGGCTTTTGCTTTTTCACGGCCGCCGTGAAATTATAGGCATTATCAAGTGCTTGTCAAATTGTGAGATAATTATGAGATAATAATACTTGACAAAGGCAAACCTTTTATGCATGAATTAATTCCATGTAAATGAGCCGCTTTATGACCTGGTGTTTACAGCTACACCTGACAGTATTACAGCCAATCATTTCATTTCCTTACACTTTGGCCCAATCAAATTCAAATTGGCAACTGCTAATCACTCGTAAATATGCAACGCACAGAACCCCCACCAATTGATTCCCATTGGAGTCTGGTTTTATGCACTACGACTGAAACTTGAGTCTCTAACTGGACTCAGAAGGATATCATACTGGAAAATCCCTGGCTCATGGAACAACCTCTAAAGCATTCACATGCTCTTTGTACTCATCATTACTGTGAAGATTGGCGAGGTTAAAAAAACAAAGGTGACGATAGAAAGGTTATTGGTTGAAAATGGAAAATAAATTGGTAATGGATGAACAGAGCCTATTGCCCATCCACCAACCACAAGGATGTGTTCCAAAGGCTGTCTAATGTATTCATATTAAACCCTAGCATGCTAGCAACCAGGGATTTGTCAGATGGAACGGATTCTGTGCGTTATCTCGCTGATTACAGATGTGGAGGAAAACAAGCGTTTCACTCCACACATAAAAGGGAGAGAAAGGGGAAGAAATCAATACAGTTCCAGCCAAGCCAATATGGCAAACGAAGACCATACAGGCTACAAAAATGGGTATGAATTTCTGAATGTGCAGCTCATGTTTTATTCCTAGGGTTTGAATATACTGTACTGCAGGGGGTGATTGATGAGCTAAGGGGAGTAAGTGTATTTTCTGCACAGTATGGCTGCCATGCCAGTGTGTTTATTCAACAGTGGAGGGGGTGAGAAAAACTGCCCTTCATTGGGTTTACATTTGGTTGTGATGTAGCACCACTGGGTTGTTTGACTTAATACAGAAATTATGTCATTTTTGGTCAAAGCATGTACTTTTAGTACGCACTAAGTCCATCCATCATCTGTCAGTTACAGTATACTGAGAGTATATAGTGCTTTCTTGGACAAATCATGTTGTATCAAATCTTCCTTGGCTCGCTAGTGGATGTCTTGGATGTTTTCATTGTTGATCCAAAACACAAGAATTCAAAGAAAGCACTATCTATTTAACTCACGGCCTCCTTCAATTATACTTGTCTGCAAGCCTGGCGGTACCACAAGTTGTTTGAGGCTGGCCAATACTGCTACTGCTGCTGCATGTCTAGCAGCTATCTGGGGCCTTCTTAGGTGGAGACATAATAGAGAGAGAATGTAGACTGCTGTTTAAACTGTGACACTCGCTCTGAATGACAAACGGACTGCGTTGAACAAAGAGAAAAGGAACAACATTACAATATTTACAGCACTGAGGGAGAGGGAGATGGAGCTTTTGTGAGTAGAACAAACTATGATACATTTCACATCATTCCTAATCTGTAAGGCATCCTGGCTGCATTTGGCTGGATGCCTGGGAGGAGCGATGGTACGGGGGCAGTATGTCTATTTGGTGGCATACTACTGCTGCTTCACATGGAAGTGAGTCAGTCATGAGTGGCATTGCCTGTGAATGCGACTGTGTGCAGATGAAGCATGACTAAGTCTGGGCAGAGAGGAATGGAGCGGTCTGTGTTTAGTGGCCGAGTAGAGTCTTGGCCGTGGCATTGCTGTCTGGCTGTAGATCTCTTCATCCCGTTTCCAGGGTGACAGTCTCTGGGTTGTTGTGTTGTTGTGAGGGAGTAGCAGCACAGGGAAATAGGGTTGGGAAACCATATGTAAGAGACAAGCTGTGGCTACTGGGATGTAAAATGTCTCTAAAACATGAGGTTGATTTGAAACATTGTTCTACCATCCAAGTATGACTATACAGTACATGACTACAGAAATGTGTATCTACGTACAGTATGTCAGGAGATGAGACAGTGTGAAATTGAAGGTCCATCAGTCTACACTATCACAAGATTGCTTGCATTGTTTCAGCATGGGATGGGAAATATGCATCTCAATATGCAAATCTGTGGAGGACAATTGGTTAAGCAGCCAGATGTCATTCGTTCTGCATCTCCTAGACCACCACAATACTTTACATGGCAGCAGGTGGTTGTGTCAGCTGGACAGACGGTGATTCAGAAACAGCTATAGCTAAATCAGGAAACGGGATGCACACCAGGGCTTAGCTCAATTCGAATAGAATGCAGTCAATTCAGGAAGTGATTTGAATAAAAAACTCAGAAATGTTAAGACTTTTGAAATAAATAGCTTCTACTGATTAATTTATGGAGAAGTCATTGAAAATAAATGCCAATATTTCTATTATTGAATTGTAATTTGAGTTTACTTCCTGAATTGACTGTTAAAAACGGTATTATTTTTACCAATATGACCTTACAGGATAGCGTACATTTGTCATTGTTAACATGTGATTTTTATTGTTAATCTTATAAATGCACAAAGTGCTCTAGATAAAACAGAACAGTGTGAGGCTTAGTCTCTCCGGCTTAACAGCGTCTATAAGTAATAGAACGTCAGTTTGACATAGAAGAACTATGTCACTGCCTTCGTCACTACCTTTATCCGATGGAATAAAATATCAAATATTAACTAACAAAATGGAGATCACAGAGGTTATTTTTACAGAGGTTATGTTTTATAAGTGGCTAGTTTGTATCAACTACCTTCACTAAAACAACTGCAAAGGTTTTTTTTACCTACCGGATTCCTTCATTCTGGATGTTGTGGGTGTTGCTTATAGCCCAGGATAAAACACTTCTGTAGATCAGTTCAATCTCCAACACGGCAGTCTGATTTAAGAGTTCAATTCCAGCCACTCTACTGTCTTGAGTGAAGTCTGAAACTTTAATAATGTAGAGAATGAAATGACAAAAGAAGAAGGGGCTTCATATTTTTTTTCCAAGATGAATTTCATGCACAATTCTTTTGAAATGTATACCTTTCAGAGAGTGGTTCCACTTTCATAGCTATAAAACTCAACCACTTCATGTGTGTATGTATGAGTGTGTCACTCCCTCTCTTTGTAGTGCTGATTGAAAGTGCTATAGCCATCTGCTTGCTGTGAGGTAGTATTTGTAGACATGTCATCTCTATGCACTTCCATCCTCCCTTTGTGATTGGTCACAGGTGTAAGGGAGGCGTTGCTGGGAGGTTGGGGGAAAGGTGTTAAAAGAAGTCAGGATAACCTTTTCTCCCACACAAAGGTTCATGTCACCTTTACACAATTACCACTAACAGTCAAGCTTTCATGGCCTGCCTGCACACTGGCTCTCCTGTGGTCCATAAAACATGAGTTGAATCCCAAAACGTGGGAATGAGCAGAGTAATAGCATCCCCATCCCACCACATGCTGTCTGGCTTCTGATGGTTTTATCACTCTCATGGTGTGACAAATCAAATCAAATCATCAAATCAAATTTTATTCATCACATACACATGGTTAGAAGATGTTAATGTGAGTGTAGCGAAATGCCTGTGCTTCTAGTTCCGACAACGCAGTAATAACCAACAAGTAATCTAACCTAACAATTTCAAGCAAACATTATCTGCAGATTTGAGACCTATCAGGATGGACATGAGTGTGTACTGTAATGCTGTGAATACCACCACCCACACAGGGCCTTTAGGTGACTTTACTGCGTTCTGCCTCTTTGTTCGGGTTTAAAATGTGGTGTAATGAGAAATACCAGAGGTACTGCATCCTGCCTGAGTGAATGAGCTCAGGATAAGCATTTAAAGTCATTTAAATAAAGAGGAAATAGTTGTCTACCTTTAAAGTGGGACTTGCGCAAAGCTTGTGTTCTGAGCTGAAATAGTGTTATCCAACCCCAGCATTTGACAATTAGCATGCAATAAGCTTGGCATGAGAAGTACTCTCATTTGAAATATTCTCATGCGAGAAGGGAGACAACGTTATATTAGCTGTTTTTTAAATGAAGTTGCTCTTGTACCTGTGTAAGTGAGTGGCACAAGGATGGTGTTATTAGCAAAGGCTATGAAACGGATATTCAAATTTCCAAGAAATAATACATTGTAAAAAAAAAGAGAAATAAACACTTGCAGTCAGTAAATATAGCCAACATTCATAATGCCAGTTTGTTTGGTACATTCATCCTCAAAAGGAGTCCTATGTTTAATTGCATCATTGATCTTGTTAGGGACGGGTGGTTTTTCAATTCAGAACAGATTACTCTTTAGAGTCTGCATACAGATGCATCAGGGTATTTCTTAGCCTTTACAAAGGCAACCAGCTTTCATCATTCATCATGTGTGGCTTACATGGACGATGAGTCACACTGATGTCACTGATGACTCATTGCTTTAATTTGCCCATCCCAAGCTGATTGTTTCTGTCATTCAGACTTTACAGGGTACTAACCTGTCAAAATGTGTGTAGCCTCCTTATTTGAGGACCATGTATGTCATTCAACCCTACAAGCGTGTTGTAGATTAGTTGTTAATTAGAAACTACAAGAATCATACAGTGACATGGCTGTGTGAGACATAAACAACAAAACCATTAACAATGCAATTTACCCAGCCAACAGAAACTAAGACCAGACTGTTACTAGCCGGCAACCACTGTTACCACCTGGTGCTCTACCCGTGCACCTTAGAGAGTGCTGACCTAAGTGCATAGAGTCACTTTAATAATGTTTACATACTGTTTCAACCACTTTTAATATACAGTTGAAGTTGGAAGTTTACATACACTTAGGTTGAAGTCATTAAAACTTGTTTTTCAACCACTCCACAAATTTCTTGTTAACAAACTATAGTTTTGTCAAGTCGGTTAGGACATCTACTTTGTGCATGACTCAAGTAATTTTTAAAACAATTGTTTATAGACAGATAATTTCACTTATAATTCACTGTATAAGAATTCCAATGGGTCAGAAGTTTACATACACTGAGTTGACTGTGCCTTTAAACAAATTGGAACATTCCAGAAAATTATGTCATGGCTTTAGAAACTTCTGATGGGCTAATTGATACAATTTGAGTCAATTGTAGGTCTACCTGTGGATTTTTTTTAAGGCCTACATGGGAAAATCTAAAGAAATCATCCCAGAAAAATTGTAGACCTCCACAAGTCTGGTTCATCCTTGGGAGCAATTTCCAAATGCCTGAAGGTACCACGTTCACCTGTACAAACAATAGTACGCAAGTATGAACACCATGGGTCAATGAGGCCGTCATACCGCTCAGGAAGGAGACGCATTCTGTCTCTTAGAGATGAACGTACTTTGGTGCGAAAAGTGCAAATCAATCCCAGAACGACAGCAGAGGACCTTGTGAAGACGCTGGAGGAAACAGGTACAAAGGTATCTATATCCATAGTGTAACGAGTCCTATATCGACATAACCTGAAAGGCCGCTCAGCAAGGAAGAAGCCAATGCTCCAAAACCACCATTAAAAAGCCAGACTACGGTTTGCAACTTCACATGGGGACAAAGATCGTACTTTTGGAGAAATTTCTTCTGGTCTGATGAAACAAAAATAGAACTGTTTGGCCATAATGAACATCGTTATGATTGGAGGAAAAAGGGAGAGGCTTGCAAGCCGAAGAACACCATCCCAACCGTGAAGCGCGGTGGTGGCAGCATCATGTTGTGGGAGTGCTTTGCTGCAGGAGGGACTGGTGAACTTCACAAAATAGATGGCTTCATTGGGAGGAAAAATTATGTGGATATATTGAAGCAACATCTCAAGACATCAGTCAGGAAGTGAAAGCTTGATCTCAAATGGGTCTTCCAATTGAACAATGACCCTAAGCATACTTCCAAAGTTGTGGCAAAATGGCTTAAGGACAACAAAGTCAAGGTATTGGAGTGGCCATCACAAAGCCGTGACCTCAATCCTATAGAAATATTGTGGATAGAACTGAAAAAGCGTGTGCGAGCAAGGAGGCCTACAGACCGGACTCAGTTACACCAGCTCTGTCAGGAGGAATGGGCCAAAATTCACCCGACTTATTGTGGAAAGTGTCAGGATTTGGCCAGTGTTGTTCCGGTTTTTGGTCACTAGATGCCCCCATTGTGCCTTTTGACCTTTTGTTTTCCCTAGATCCCCATTATTATTTGCACCTGTGCCTCGTTTCCCCTGATTGTATTTAAACCCTTTGTTTTCCTCAGTTCTTTGCTCTGTGTTTGTATGTTAGCACCCAGCCCTAGTACTCTGTGAACTCTTGTTGATCCTGGTGGACTCTCTTGTGGAATTATGTTTTTTGTTCTTGTTTGCTTGTTTTTGAGTATCTTTTGAGGCTTTTTGTGCTATACCTTCCACCTTGTGGATTTACCTTTTTGTCTTGGAGGATTACCTTTGTTCTTGTGGAATTCCTTTTGAGGTTGTGGAGTTACATGTTTTCCTGAAGAACTTCACTTTTTACTACATTAAATACACCGTCTCAAGTACTGCTGTGTCTGCCTCATCTTCTGGGTTCTGCCGACTATTCGTGGCTCAGTTGGTTAAGTGACTGTTTCTCACTCCGGAGACCCGGGTTCGTAACCGGGTCCTGACAGAAAGCTTGTGGAAGGCTACCTAAAACATTTGACCCAAGTTAAACAATTTAAAGGCAATGCTACCAAATACTAATTGAGTATGTAAACTTCTGACCCACTGGGAATGTGATGAAAGAAAAAAAAGCTGTAATAAATCATTCTCTCTATTATTTTGACATTTCACATTCTTAAAATAAAGTGGTGATTCTAACTGATGTAAGAAATTGAATTCTTACTAGGATTAAATGTCAGGAATTGTATGTAAAACTTCCGTCTTCAACTCATCATCAACAAAAAAGTTAATCCACACAATCTCAGAAATACTTTCCCCGATGTGATTCTATAAATATCATAAATATCATAAAACATTCAAAAGGAGCTCCTAGAAGACAGTCAAACATCCAATTGAATAAAGGCTGTGGTGATTCTAGTGAGAGAAGAACCGAATTAAAACAGCTCTTTCCTGGACATATTTGTCAGATTGTCAGGGAGGGATGTGGAGATTCTGAGCGTTGCGGGTGGGAAGCTTCCATTAAGTTTTGAATAGTAAGACTAAACTCAGCAAAAAAGAAACGTCCCTTTTTCAGGACCCTGTCGTTTAGACACTGTTTCCCATGATTGTTCAATGAACCATAAACAATTAATGAACATGCACCTGTGGAACGGTCGTTAAGAAACTAACAGCTTAATTAAAGATGGATGGCAATTAAGGTCACAGTTATTAAAAATTAGGACACTAAAGAGGCCTTTCTACTGACTCTGAAAAACACCAAAAGAAGGATGCCCAGGGTCCATGCTCATCTGTGTGGATGTGCCTTAGACATGCTGCAAGGAGGCATGAGGACTGCAGATGTGGCCGGGGCAATAAATTGCAATGTCCATACTGTGAGACACCTAAGACAGCGCTACAGGGAGACAGGATGGACAGCTGATCGTTCTCGCTGTGGCAGCCCATGTGTAACAACATCTGCACAGGATCGGTACATCCGAACATCACACCTACGGGACAGGTACAGAATGGCAACAACAACTGCCCGAGTTACACCAGGAACGCACAATCCCTCCATCAGTGCTCACTGTCCTCAATAGGCTGAGAGAGGTTGGACTGAGGGCTTGTAGGCCTGTTGTAGGCAGATCCTCACCAGACATCATCGGCAACAACGTTGCCTATGGGCACAAACCCACAGTCGTTGGACCAGACAGGACTGGCAAAAAGTGGACTTCACTGACGAGTCGCGGTTTTGTCTCACCAGGGGTGATGGTCGGATTCGCGTTTATCATCAAAAGGTATGAGCGTTGCTCTGTACTCTGGAGTGGGATCGATTTGGAGATGGAGGATCCGTCATGGTCTGGGGTGGTGTGTCACAGCATCATCGGACTGAGCTTGTTGTCATTACAGGCAATCTCAACGCTGTGCGTTACAGGGAAGGCATCCTCCTCCCTCATGTGGAACCCTTCCTGCAGTCTCATCCTGACATGACCCTCCAGCATGACATTACCACCAGCCATTCTGCTCGTTCTGTGCGTGATTTCCTGCAAGACAGGAATGTCAGTGTTCTGCCATGGCCAGCGAAGAGCCCGGATCTCAATCCCATTGAGAACGTCTGGGACCTGTTGGATTGGAGGGTGAGGGCTAGGGCCATTCCCCCCAGAAATGTCTAGGAACTTGCAGGTGCCTTGGTGGAAGAGTGAAGTAACATCTCACAGCAAGAACTGGAGTTCATGAGGAGGAGATGCACTGCAGGACTTAATGCAGCTGGTGGCCACACCAGATACTGAATGTTACTTTTGATTTTGAACCTCCCCTTTATTAAGGGACACATTATTCAATTTCTGTTAGTCACATGTCTGTGGAACTTGTTCAGTTTATGTTTCAGTTGTTGAATCTTGTTATGTTCATACAAATATTTACACATGTTAAGTTTGCTGAAAATAAACGCAGTTGACAGTGAGAGGACATTTCTTTATATACTGAATTCTAGTCATGACACATCATTTATAACTGCTGCTATACACACATTTAAATATACTGTCATTACTGTCTGTACACACCATTATAGAGTATATACACTGAGTGTACAAAACATTAGGAACACCTTCCAATATTGAAATTCACCCCCTTTTGCCCTCAGAACAGCCTCAAGTTGTGTACAAAATTTTAGGAACACTTGTTCTTTCCATGACATAGACTGACCAGGTGAATGCAGTTGAAAGCTAGGATCTCTTATTGATGTTACTTGTTAAATCCATTACAATCCGTGTCACTGAAGGGGAGGAAACAGGTTAAATAATGATTTTTAATACTTGAGACAACTGAGACACGGATTGTGTATGTGTGCCATTCAGAGGATGAATGGGAGAGACAAAACATTTAAGTACCTTTGAAAGGGTTATGGTTGTCAGTGCCAGGCGCACCAGTTTGAGTGTGTCATGCTGAACAGTTTCCTGTGTGTACAGTATCAAGAATGGTCCACCACCCAAAGGTATTGGATGCTTCTCAATCCACCACACCTGCCAATGGCACACTTCCTTATCCGTGGTAAAAGGTGACAGTGCTAGAGCGGTGTTTGTCAGGTCATGAGAAGTCTCGAAAATCGGTATTCTCAAATCGTCTGTAGCGCCTACAAGCTATGGAAAGATGAGACTCCAACGAGCACAATGGCGTTCTCAGTTTTGCTCTACGACCCCCACTTATCATATTGGGACTTGTCTGAAGTCTGTACAGCCATCGGTACAGGCACAGGGATGTGTAATATGGGTTTTTATTTACCCAAATTACAGCGTGCCATGTACAGGCACGGGGACAAAGACCAAACAAACTCTATACAAAACACAGGGTTGAGACCCAAACAAAAGAGCGAGGAGTACCTCGAATAACTACACAATCGCAAAATGATTATCACACGGGATGAGACCCGTAATCATCTGCACAATACACATGGCACGAAAGCCAAAACAACATAGCACGAAAGCCAAAATCAAAATAGCACAGGTACTCACACGACCAATGGACATTGGAACAATAATTGACAGGACAATGGTGAACAAAGGACGCACTTATACACTTATACAACTGGGAAAAGTGACCAGGTTTGCGTAATGACAGTTCCGGAGGGTTCCGTGACAGCTACACACTAATATGAACACTCTGTGGAAAGGTGAGACTCTCACGAACACGTACATGTTGGGAGTTTTCCACAGATCTCACAAGACTCGTCTGAAGGTCCCCCGGTACCAGTTGAATATGGAGACTGTTTACTGCCAAAAGATAAGGGGTTAAATATATGTAAAATGTTTCCTGATTCCTTTCTTAAATCATATAAAAATTTTAATCAAATGTTATTTGTCACATGCACCGAATACAACAGGTGTCGACCTTACCATGAAATGCATACTTAGCACTTAACCAACAATGCAAAATACAAACGAAAAAAAGTGACACAATAAAATGACAATAACAAGGCTGTGGGCAGGGGTACCAGTATCAAGTCAATGTGCGTGGGTACAGGTTACTCAAGGTAAATTGAGGTAATATGTACATGTAGGTAGGGGTATAAAATAAAATATAATACAATTGTATTGGTCACATACACATGGTTAGCAGATGTTATTTCTAGTGTAGCGAAATGCTTATGCTTCTAGATCCGACAGTGCAGCAGTATCTAACAGGTAATATCTAACAATGCCACAACAATACATATGAGATGAGTAAATGTGAGATATGTAAACATTCTTAAAGTGGCATTATTAAAGTGACCAGTGTTCCATTTATTAAAGTGGCCAATGATATCAAGTCTGTAGGTAGGCAGCCGCCTCTCTGTGCTAGTGGTGGCTGTCTAACAATCTGATGGCCTTGAGAAAGAAGCTGTTTTTCAATCTCTCTGTCCCAGCTTTGATGCACCTGTGCTGACCTCGCCTCCCAGATGGAAATAGGGTGAATAGGCAGTGGCCCGGGTGGTTATTGTCCTTGATGATATTTTTTGCCTTCCTGTGACATCGGGTGTTGTAGGTGTCCTGGAGGGCAAGTAGTTTGCCCCCAGTGATGCATTGTGCAGACCGCACCACCCTCTGGAGAGCCCTGCGGTTGTGGGCGGTGCCCTTGCCGTACCAGCCAGGGCTATGGTGATAAGTTAGTGAGGGTTTTTGGTGACAAGACACATTTTTCAGCCTCCTGAGGTTGAAGAGGAGCTGTTGCGGCTTCTTCACCACACTGTCTGTGTGCATGGACTATTTCAGTTTGTCGGTGATATGTACTGTACACAGAGGAACTTAAAACTTTCCATCTTCTCCACTACTGTCCCATTGATGTGGATAGGGGGATGCTCCCTTTGCTGTTTCCTGAAGTCCACAATCATCTCTTTGTTTTGCTGACATTGAGTGAGAGGTTATTTTCCTGACACCACACTCCTAGGGCCCTCACCTCCTCCCTGTAGGCTGTCTCGTCGTTGTTGGTAATCAAGCCTACCACTGTAGTGTCGTCCGCAAGCTTGATGATTGAGTTGGAGGCGTGCATGGCCACGCAGACTTGGGTGAACAGGGAGTACAGGAGGGGGATGAGAATGCACCCTTGTGGGGCACCAGTGTTGAGGGTCAGAGGAGTGGAAATGTTGTTTCCCATCTTCACTACCTGGGGGCGGCCCATCAGGAAGTCCAGGAGCCAGTTGCACAGGGCGGTGTGAAGACCCAGTGTCTCAAGCTTAATGATGAGTTTGGAGGGTACTATGGTGTTGCATGCTGAACTGTAGTCAATGAACAGCATTCTGACATAGGTATTCCTCTTGTCCAGATGGGATAGGGCAGTGTGTAGTGTGATGGCGATTGCATCGTCTGTGGACCTATTGGGGCGGTAAGCAAATTGGAGTGGGTCTAGTGTGACTGGTAGGGTGGAGGTAATATGATCATTGACTAGTCTCTCAAAGCACTTCTTGATGACAGAAGTGAGTGCTATGGGGCGATAGTCATTTAATTCAGTTACCTTTAGCTTTCTTGGGTATGGTGACTATGCGTAGAAAAAGGGGTCAATGCAAATAGTCTGGGTAGAAGCTGTTAAGGAGCATAATGGACTAAGACTTGGCGCTCCGGTACTGCTTGCCATGCGGTAGCTGAGAGAACAGTCTATAACTAGGGTGGCTGGAGAATTTAACCATTTGTAGGGCCTTCCTCTGACACCGCCTGGTATTGAGATCCTGGCTGGCAGGAAGCTTGGCCCCAGTGATGTACTGGGCCATATGCACTACCCTCTGTAGAGCCTTGGGGTAGGATGCCGAGCAGTAGCCATACCAAGTGGTGATGCAACCAGTCAGGGTGCTCTCGATGGTGCAGCTTTAGAACTTTTTTAGTATCAGAGGACCCATGCCAAATCTTTTCAGTCTCCTGAGATGGAAAAAGTGGGTGAACTCTGAGAACTGGAGGGGACTAAGCAAACACCCCTGAGGGACCCCCGTGTTGAGGATCACCGTGGCAGATGTGTTGTTGCCTACCCTTACCACCTGGTCCTTCAGGAAGTGCAGGATCCATTTGCAGAAGGAGGTATTTCGTCCCAGGGTCCTTAGCTTAGTGATGACCTTTGAGGGCACTATGGTGTTGAATGCTGAGCTGTAGTCAACGAATAGCATTCTCACATAGGTGTTCCTTTTTGTCCAGGTGGGAAATGGAAATGTGGAGTATAATGGTGATTTCGTCATCTGTGGATCTGTTGGGGAGGTACGTGAGTTATAGTGGGTCAAGGTTTCCTGCGATAATGGTGTTGTGAGCCTTGACCAGCCTTTCAAAGTACTTCATTTTTTATATATTTTTGATACTTCAAGGGGTCATAATATTCAAACTCAAATAGCAAAATTATCTTTGGTATGACCTTAAAATAATTCCATGTAGCTTAGTATGAATTGGTTGTTGATCATTGCTGGATAGTCATTTTCAAGTCTTGCCATAGATTTCCAAGACGATTTACATCAACTGTAACTAGAATACTAAGAAACATTCAATGTCGTCTTAGTAAACAACTCCAGTCTATATTTGGCTATGTGTTTAAGGTTATTGTCCTGCTGGAAGGTGAATTTTTCTGTTGGAAAGAAGACTGAACCAGATTTTCCTCTAGGATTTTGCCTGTGCTTAACTCTATTCCGTTTATTTTTATCATAAAAAACTCCCTAGTCCTTGCCGGTGACAAGCATATCCATAACATGATGCAGCCACCACCATTCTTGAAAATATGGTACTCAGAGTGGTATGTGTTGTGTTGGTTTTGCCCCAAACATAACATGTTTTATTCAGGACAAAAAATGTCTTTGCCACGTTTTTTGTTGTTGTTGCAGTTTTACTTTAGTGCCTCATTGCAAACAGGATACATGTTTGGAATATTTGTATTCTATAAAGGCTTCCTTCTTTTCACTCTGTCATGTATGTTAGTATTGTGGAGTAACTACCGTTTAGTTGATCCACCGTAGTTTTCTCCTATCACAGCCATTCATAAACTCTGTAACTGTTTTAAAGTCACCATTGGCCTGATGGTGAAATCCCTGAGCGTTTTCCTTCCTCTAACGGCAACTGATTTAGGAAGGGCGCCTGTATCTTTAAAGTGACTGGGTGTATTGATACACCATCCAAAAGTGTAAAATAAATAACTGCACCATGCTCAAAGGTATATTCAATATTTACCAATAGGTGCCTTCCTTTGCAAACCATAGGAAAGCCTCTCTCGTCTTTGTGCTTGAATCTGTGCTTGAAATTCACTGCTCGACTTAGGGGCCTTACAATTGCATGTGTGTGGTACAGAGATGGGATAGTCATTTAAAAACCATGTTAAACACTATTATTGCACACAGAGTGAGTCCATGCAACTTATTATGTGACTTGTTAAGCACAACGTTTTTATGGTTGCCATAACTAAAGGGTTGAATACTTATTGTCTCAAGACATTTTAGCTTTAAATGTGTAATTCATGTGTAAACATTTTTAAAAACACAATTTCACTTTGACATTATGGGTGTATTGTGTGTAGATCAGTGACACAAAATCTCAATTCATTTAAATTCAGGCTGTAATACAACAAAATGTGGAAAAAGTCAAGAGGTGTGAATATTTTCTGGACTCTGACATTGCTCGTTCTAGTCTCTTTCGTTTAACTTTTTGGGATTATGTGCGTATTGGTAGGTATTATTACTGCACTTTGGAGCTAAAAACACAAGCATTTCGCTACACCTGTGATAACATCTGCAAATCTGTGTACGTGACCAATAAACTTTGATTTTATTTGACAAACGTGTCAACTGATCCAGGATAATCCATGAATAAACCCTGACAATACAAAAGAACAGGGTGTAGAAACAAAGATTCAAGTTTTTTTCTCATCAGATTAACATACACACATATGGAGGGTTCATAGAGATTTGTGTGTGTGTATGCTTTAAATAGCAGAAATTATTCCAAAAATAACCATCACCATGCAGTTGAACCTAAACCCAAAGCTAACTTAAGCAACCTCTCAAGGATGAGAAAAGCAGCACATGATATCTGTGTCCTATAAAACATGAGGTCTTCCTGTCAAGCTAGCCCACCACTACAGCTCTTCATCCCCAGGGTACAAGCCTACATCTTCACCCAGCCTTGCCTGACCGTAGGTAGCCATAACCATGATCCTGAACTACAACTCTGCCCAAGGTGAATCCACAGATACAATCTGTCAGCTGTAAAGCTTCAGCTTGGCTACTGGTTCACAGAGGATCATACACATCATACACAGCATTATGTCATTGAAATGACCTTGTGTTTAGGGTGGACTCTGACCAGCGTTCAGCTGTCAGGATAAGTAGAGAGGAGAATGAGGATACATGTACTTTCTATCACATCTAACGGAACTGCTAGAAAGGCCTGAAGAAATAGGAGAGAGGAGGGTTTATGGTACTAATGGTCAGCTGTGATGAGGATGGAGAGGCTGTCTAATGCACCTCATGTGTCTTGGCTCCTCTACGAGATAGACCTTCCTGGAGATGGAGTTGGTATCTTGGTCTCGATTGAGGGGAAAGGAAAGAGATTGATCGGTTTAAAGTGTAGCTAAAGTAAGGATGCATAGACTCCCTGGGAGTTCGGTATTTAGAATGTAAAAAACAAACAAGAGCCCTCCATTTTAATCCTTTAAGTTGCAGGATTCTGGGGAAGAATAACAAGCTGGAGCAAATTAATGACACTTTTCATTTACTTTTTTTCTATGGGATTTCCATGCTTTGTGTAGATTATTAAGGATTAATCCAAATCATATTTACAGCTTGTGCAGTAATTCCCTGAAGGTGAGACACATGCACAATTTGAGCTGAGACTGCTTTGTGTAGCTCTAGTACAAAGCAGAGTTTACACATTTGCCTCCCATGAGGACACAGTATTCTGCTGCTGCTGCATTAGGCTTGCTCAAATGGTTCTACAGTACCGACAGTGTTCTCCATCTTTCAAAATGCCGGTGTCTACCACCATCCAGGGAGGGCTTACATGAGAGAGCAGGTGGTCTGTCCTCATGGTGTCTCCTGAGACTCAGAGACAGAGTCTGCTGTCCCTGATGCCATTGTGGGGTTCAGTACTGTACACCTATCAGCCCTGATGGATCACAGAGTAGGGAGGCCCCTGTTACATTAATCAAAGCGAGATATCCTTTTCAGGCCTGGTGGCCTCAGTGAAAAATGATGACCAAGTCCAGCTGGAGGATGGAGGGTAGCGAAGGGGAAAATCCTAGTTTGGCTGAAATGGGCTAACCTTAACACTTGAACCCCACACGCTGCCCCCGGTCCCATATTGCTCACAGTTCATAAAACGTCCGATATTACCTCTGAACTTTTGTCTCGGGCAATGAAATGCATGACAAATTTCTCTCTGTGCTTTTAGCAGAGTTCAATAAGGCCCAAATTGCCACTTAAATGCCTCGCGGTGAAAGTGAGGCAGATGCGGCTGAAGTAGGCTGTGGAGACTCGAGTCGACGCAAATCATGTTCCACATTGCAAACCGCAAGGAGGAAGGGAGCAGAGAGAACTGATTTCATTCTAAGCTCCATATAAAGTGGAGGTTTCAATAGATTTAATAAATTATATTGTTGGAAGTGTGCTGAAATGTGAATAGATGGTCCCAGAGGGGATAAAAAGACACAGACCAGAAGCATCTACATCATTTATATTGGTAAGAAATGATACAAATAATCTGAGCCTGCTCTTAGAACCAAAGTTTGTCCATTTTCACCTTCAAGCGTTCGTAAAGAGTTCATAATGTATTGACTCAAAAAGGTATACAGTATATACGTGTGTATATACTTCGTCAGAAATATCTACAGTATTGAACCACCAAGGGCCTTTTTCAAAAACTTTGTACAAACCTCTATTCTTATCTCTAGCAGACAGAATGAAAATCATTAAGCCTAGTAAACAGGATTGAGTCCATTCTCAATGCTTATGTAACTACCTTAGGACGGAGCCAGGAAATAAGAAAGAACCTGCTATCATGCATGGCCTCCCTCTCTCCCTTCAGCCACATACAAAGGCCCAGGGCCTGGAGACTGAAGTGTAGCACCATCACCAACACAGTGTAACCAGGACACAGCCTGAATGCACCACATCCCTGGAGCTCTTTCCATCACATTACAAGTGAACAGTGTGAGTGCACGCAGACTCTTTGTATCGCCAGCTGAAAGAGAGAGGCTCTTTCCCACTCAAAGCTCAGCCTGCCTGCCCATGTCTCTCCTGAAACTCCTTAAAACACTTTGCAGCTAAATCTGTTGCCCTGTTAAAACATACATTTGTCCCATCTCTTTGGGTTTCCAGCTGGATTTACCCCTATGTTATTTTTCATCTTACACTAAAGACAAGAAAATAAACCTTTTATGTGCAACTGTTGATGAAGAGGGCTTAGAATAACCTTATTTAAGCCTCAACAAAAATGTGACTGGGCAGATGGCTAAATTCAAACATGACAGGGCCCTTTGCCTCTTTCTTTGTAGTATGGTGAAAGTGAGGCCCTCAGTTGTACTGTGGTTGTGTACTGTATTTTCCTTCTCACTCCTGGTGTTAGGTATTCCTCCCCATCCCTTCCCTTGGTGACAGTACTGGACTCCCTGGTGCTATTTGACAGCTTATTTGCTCCCCTTCTAAACAACTAAATCCAATATACTTCTCCTTCTAATAAATCCCCCCAGTTGATCTGTTAACTCATGGTAGGAAGGAAGGAGTTATATGGATGACTGGGGTAAATGCTCCCAGTAAAAGATTCTCTCGATTTTATTCTCAGTTTTAAAAGGACAAGGAAGTGTGAAACGTCAATATTTCTGACTGCAACAGCAATCCTGGGCCGGGCCAAATGAGTACTTCACACAGGAAGAGACCCCGCCACCACACACACACACACACACACACACACACACACACACACACGCACGCACGCACGCACGCACGCACGCACGCACGCACGCACGCACGCACACACACACACACACACACACACACACACACACACACCATGTTAGCTTAGTTATTCATCTCTGACTTTCATTCTGTAGCTTAAACCGCCCATATGCCAAAATTAAACGGAATCTGTCAAATTGTTTAACTTCCCAGACTAATACTTATCGCACGAGTGACTTCCTCTGTTTGGTTTAGCTCTGTGTTTTTTGTTGTTGTCTGATTTGCAAATCTTGTATGGTTGGATGTTTGCATATGTTATAGATTTTTCCTGATTGCTCGGGGTAGTGAGGAGAAAATAAATAATCACAGTGGATTTATTGCCTATAATGCAAGTTCAGCATTGTTTAGAGAGAAAACTCACTCATACTTTTAATTCCATTTTGTGGCACGCACTCATGGCAAAGCAATCAGATCATGGCTAATAAAGGATTTGACAACTTCAGGTCAGTATTATGCTTAAATTGCTTTGATGACATGTCAGACTTTGACATATCAATGCAAATAATGCATGTATCACAGTATCGTTTACGAAGAGCATCTTTTTCCCAAGTGATTTACTGTCTGACAAAGAAACTTTCCCAACAGCAAATGTCTTCATGTCCTCTCACAGCCTCTCAGCAAACAAACAACAGTACGAAATAAATAATAAATAAACACATTGAAATCAAGTGATGAAACACATTCTAAATCAAGTAGACAAACACATTGAAATCAAGCAGACAAACACATTGAAATCAAGCAGACAAACAAATTCTAAATCAAGCAGACAAACACATTCTAAATCAAGCAGACAAACACATTGAAATCAAGCAGACAAACAGATTCTAATTCAAGCAGACAAACACATTCTAAATCAAGCAGACAAACACATTGAAATCAAGCAGACAAACAGATTCTAAATCAAGCAAAGAAACACATTCTATATCAAGCAAAGAAACACATTCTATATCAAGCAAAGAAACACATTCTAAATCAAGCAGAAAAAAAACATTTGAAAACAGCAGAGAGATACAGCACACATTTCTAAGGAACTCTGCCTTTCATGGCAATGCTCCCGCACCTCTCTCTACCCTTGAAGCAGGGAGCTTGGCGGGAATAAGTGTGCCTTGCAGTGAGGTGTTGCGGTATCACATTAGGAGGTGTGCACTGCTTACCTGCAGATAAATACCTCGGCCGAGGTGAGGGGAACCTTGCACACAACAGCCACTGTTATGAGCACAGTGAGGTTAATGGGGGCACACAATGGTGGGCAGTGTGTGTGTCTGTGCTGCAAGGTGATAAAGCGTGCTGCAGGCAGCCGTGTCCTCATGTCAGTGTGGGCCAGTGGCAGGAAGGGCATCCATTATCTACCAGCGTGTGGAGAGTGCTAGCCCACATATCTACCGACATCCCATCACTCATTCCAGGAAGTCACTTTTTTTTTTGCCTTGAGCGAATGTAACACATGGTTGAGTGTCAAAGTGAACATGTCGTCTTCCTGTGACCGGGGCCACCCCCAATACATACAAACAGCGTGAATCACCTGCAATCTCTATATCCTATTAGATACACACACAGGTGAACATGTACAGTATATTTCACACACTTATTCCTGTGAAATGTTGTGCAGTTTAGCTAGGTCAATGGATTCGTTCAGAAAATCATCTTGTTGTCCCACACAATGATTAGTAGGCTAGGCAGTGGGTGGCAGGTACCCAAGCGGTTAGAGCGTTGGGTCAGTAACCTAAAGGTTGCTAGTTTGAATCCCCGAGCCAAGAAAATCAAATAATCTGTTGATGTGCCCTTGGGCAAGGCACTTAAAGCTAATTGGCCATGGCCTACAGTATCTCAGGGGGAGTTGGAATATGTGAAAAACACATTTCCATGAAAAACGACAAATATAAGCACCCACCAAATGATTATAACATTATAGTCTTTGTAACATCTGCAGCCCATTGCTTTATTAAAACAATTGAAACCTTCTCAGCAATAGCATTTTTCCTCCATTCACCAATTAGTCACCATTCTCCCTTAGTGTGTCAGTAATGTGATCTGCTACGTGAGCACTTCTCTCCTTCATTAGGGTGTCTCTCTTTCTCTCTCTCTCTGTCTCTCTCTCTCGCTCCCTTTTCTCTTTCGCTCTCTCTCTCACACAAACACAAACTGATGGTAATTAGACTGTGGTTCTGCTCAAAGGCAGAAAAGCTCAACCTGCTATTCTTCTCAGAGGCAGGCTTCTCTTGAACAGCTAAACTAAAACATCAGTGCTCTGCTGTAAAGAGGAGAGAGAGAGACTCATTTCCCAAGGCTCTCCAGGGAGCTGGCACAGGGATGATCATTTAGAGCCCAAAACGGGAGCTTTTCTACTGGGCCTGATCACTTTGAGGCTGGGTGTCCATCACTTTGAGGCTGGAGGTTGACGAGTGCAGAGTCCCAGGCCCCGAAAAAAAAATATTTTTCATTTTTTACATTTAGTTTTTCTTCACATTTATATTTCCCAACGGGCTATACATTTCGGTTCGTTTTTTTCTCTCGCATGAGTAGCCTCGTTTCACTGCCAAAAATCAAATTAAACCATCTAGTGTTCAGCGAAATAACAACACAATGTCAAATACAGGTAGCCTAGTCAAATAATTAACATCCAATCACATTCACTGTTACTCTTGGTGCCAAGGGAATGCCTGACAGCTTGAAAGACGTTTTGGACACTACAGTGAAAATGATTAACCTTGTTAAAGAAAGGCCCCTGAACTCTCGTGTATTTTCTGCACTATGCAATGATATGGGCAGCGACCATGTAACGCTTTTACAACATACAAAAGTGTACTGGTTATCAAGGGGCAAAGTATTGACACGTTTAAAAAAATTAAAAGACGAGTTTTCTTTACTGAGCATAATTTTCACTTGTCTGACTGCTTGCAAGATGACGAGTTTCTCACACGACTGGCCTATCTGGGTAATGTTTGTTCTCGCCTGAATTATCTGAATCTTGGATTACAGGGCTCTCTACAACTATATTCAATGTGCGGGACACAATTGAAGCTATGATTAAGAAATTGGAGCTCTCTCTGTCTGCATTAAAAAGGACAACACACAGGTCTTTCCATCATTATATGATTTTTTGTGAGCAAATGAACTCAAGCTTAAGGACAATGTCAAATGTGATATAGCAAAGCACCTGAGTGAGTTGGATGTGCAATTACACAGGTACTTTCCCCAAATGGATGACACAAACAAATGGATTTGTTATCTCTTTCATGCCCTGCCTCCAGTCCACTTACCGATATCTGAACAAGTGAGCCTCATCGAAGTTGCAACAAGAGGTTCTGTGAACATTTAATCAGAAGCCACTGCCAGATTTCTGGATTGGACTGCACTCAGAGTATCCTGCCTTGGCAAATCGCACTGTTAAGACACTGAGGCCCTTTGCAACCACGTACCTATGTGAGAGTGGATTCTTGGCCCTCACTAGCATGAAAACTAAATACAGGCACAGACTGTGTGTAAAAATGACTTAAGACTGAGACTCTCTCCAATACAACCCAACATTGCAGAGTTATGTGCATCCTTTCAAGCAAACCCTTCTCATTAACCTGTGTTGAGCTATTCACAATTTTTGATGAACAAATAAGGTTGTACAGTATATGTAAGATGGTTAAATAAAGAGCAAAAGTATTGATTATTATTATATTGTTTTTTGTGCCCTGGTCCTATAAGAGCTCTTTGTCACTTCCCATGAGCCAGGTTGAGACAAAAACTCACACTCATTCTTATGTTTAATAAATGTATCGTACAATGGTGGCAAAAAAACAACAAAAAAAGACATTTGAGAGTGTGCCTGGTGCTAGAGGGGGCACGCAGCTGGAGGTTGAATGTTTGAAGGAGTACAGGGCTATAAAACGTTTGGGAACCACTGCTCTAATCTATCAAACACAATGGTTTCCCCCCTCTCTTTTCTGCCGACAGTGAATTTCCTCAGTCAATGATTTTGTTTTTTTCCTTCCTGTGTATCCGCAGTATCAAATCAAGATTAAATGTGTGGGCAACTCCCACTTCGCTGTGACTTTAGTTTCTACGCCCACTGCAGTCATGCCAAGCCAGTACTGTTCCGGGCTGGCACACTAGCAGTCTGTGGGGGGATGACGGGGAAGTAGTGATCAGATCCCCAGGAGAACGTGAAGTACTTTGCCTACCAGAACAGCGCTGACTGAACTATTCATAGAAGGCTCTCAGTCAGCACTGCTGATGGCAGACAGACAAACAGGCAAACAGACAGACAAGGGAGAATGCCTTGTCATTCATCTCCGATCTGATTGGACCTGTCAGGAGAGAGCTGAGCAGTGAGAACAGTGCAGTATGTCCACTCGTACAGTACACTCGTTTCCCCATCCCAACTTCAAAAGAGGACGCTGTGTCTGTTTCATTGTAAATCAAATGGACGTTGTTTTTAACATGAGTCTGAAAGAAGAGTATTACTATATCCTAAAATACCCTGATGTTAGTAGCTGTCACATTACTCATTCTTACATAAAGCCTCTCTGTTATATTTAAAACTGGTGTAGGAGTCTTTTTAGTAATATTTTTAAAGCAGCACAGCTTGTTAACTACTGCCGAGAGAGAACCGAACTTCATCCCAACACTGGCAGGATGTTCACGGTATGCTAGACCACTGATCCAACAAGGACAGTGTTCATTATAAGGTCTCTCATCTCAGGGAGATTACATAAGCCTCTGTTTTACGGCAAGTGCAGCTCCTCTCATTTCCTCAAGCCCTTCTAATTATCCAGAGTCAAGGTGTGAACCGTGTGATTGCACTCTGTGGCAGAAGGTATATTACCTTTTAAGGCGTCCAGTGGTGTACCTCCGGGAGAGGCAGCATATCATTTCTACTCACATTGAATTCAATTGTTAGAGCGTGTAAAGGGATTTTCTCATTGTTGTGGTTGACTGCGTCTGGAGCCGCAGACGTGCCCAGATTGCCGTTGGTTCACAGCTGTGGAATGAAACGTGTAATATGATACGTGATTAGAGGTCACGTTGCTGTGGGATGTGTTCACTGGCATAATGTAATGTGCTAGCTATAGTAGACTGTACTCACTAACCACGTTATGCATGTTAGAGAAATCATCAGGGAATCATTTACAAGCCTGCACATAGTTAATCCACACAATCTCAGAAATACTTTCCCCGATGTGATTCTATAAATATCATAAAACATTCAAAAGGAGCTCCTAGAAGACAGTCAAACATCCAATTGAATAAAGGCTGTGGTGATTCTAGTGAGAGAACAACCGAATTAAAACAGCTCTTTCCTGGACATATTTGTCAGATTGTCAGGGAGGGATGTGGAGATTCTGAGCGTTGCGGGTGGGAAGCTTCCATTAAGTTTTGAATAGTAAGACTAAACTCAGCAAAAAAAGAAACGTCCCTTTTTCAGGACCCTGTCGTTTAGACACTGTTTCCCATGATTGTTCAATGAACCATAAACAATTAATGAACATGCACCTGTGGAACGGTCGTTAAGAAACTAACAGCTTAATTAAAGATGGATGGCAATTAAGGTCACAGTTATTAAAAATTAGGACACTAAAGAGGCCTTTCTACTGACTCTGAAAAACACCAAAAGAAGGATGCCCAGGGTCCATGCTCATCTGTGTGGACGTGCCTTAGACATGCTGCAAGGAGGCATGAGGACTGCAGATGTGGCCGGGGCAATAAATTGCAATGTCCATACTGTGAGACACCTAAGACAGCGCTACAGGGAGACAGGATGGACAGCTGATCGTTCTCGCTGTGGCAGCCCATGTGTAACAACATCTGCACAGGATCGGTACATCCGAACATCACACCTACGGGACAGGTACAGGATGGCAACAACAACTGCCCGAGTTACACCAGGAACGCACAATCCCTCCATCAGTGCTCACTGTCCTCAATAGGCTGAGAGAGGTTGGACTGAGGGCTTGTAGGCCTGTTGTAGGCAGATCCTCACCAGACATCATCGGCAACAACGTTGCCTATGGGCACAAACCCACAGTCGTTGGACCAGACAGGACTGGCAAAAAGTGGACTTCACTGACGAGTCGCGGTTTTGTCTCACCAGGGGTGATGGTCGGATTCGCGTTTATCATCAAAAGGTATGAGCGTTGCTCTGTACTCTGGAGTGGGATCGATTTGGAGATGGAGGATCCGTCATGGTCTGGGGTGGTGTGTCACAGTATCATCGGACTGAGCTTGCTGTCATTGCAGGCAATCTCAACGCTGTGCGTTACAGAGAAGAAATCCCCCTCCCTCATGTGGTACCCTTCCTGCAGGCTCATCCTGACATGACCCTCCAGCATGACAATGCCACCAGCCATACTGCTCGTTCTGTGCGTGATTTCCTGCAAGACAGGAATGTCAGTGTTCTGCCAATGCAAGCGAAGAGCCCGGATCTCAATCCCATTGAGCATGTCTAGGACCTGTTGGGTCGGAGGGTGAGGGCTAGGGCCATTCCCCTAGAAATGTCTGTGAACTTGCAGGTGCCTTGGTGGAAGAGTTTGGTAACATTTCACAGCAAGAACTGGCAAATCTGGTGCAGTCCATGAGGAGGAGATGCACTTCAGTACTTAATGCAGCTGGTGGCCACACCAGATACTGACGGTTACTTTTGATTTTGACCCCGCCTTTGTTCAGGGACACATTATTCCAATTCTGTTAGACACATGTCTGTGGAACTTGTTCAGTTTATGTCTCAGTTGTTGAATCTTGTTATGTTCATACAAATATTTACACATGTTAAGTTTGTTGAAAATTAACTCAGTTGACAGTGAGAGAAAATTTCTTTTTGCTGAGTTTATAATGGAAGTGTACTTTAAGACAAAGTTGTCAACCCAAATCATAATCCATGTCAAACAGAGACATAACTGGTCTTCTGTTGCTTCAATCTGTGTGTGGTTTTGGCCAATGGCCATGTATTTTGCATGATAGTCCAGTAGACCACAAAGTCTCTCCACAAATAATAAAACAAAATTGTTCTGGAGTGGCCTTCTACCTCTAATGATAATCATGTAGCGCTGTGAAGGACTAATTAGGGACGATAAAGTGATAAATATGTCAAGGTGAGCTCTCAATTTCACAACACCATTTCCCCTTGTTCCCAAAGGTCTATTATTGAAGCCAATAATGGTACCCTCGTAAACATTCCGGACAGGCAGGGGACTAAAATCGAATCCCAGAGCATGTCATCACCTTCTGAGTCCCTCTGAAAGTGGCTGGTGACGATGCTGCTGAAGGCTCTTGCTATTCTGGCTGCATAGCGCCTAGGGACAAACATGCAGAGGGAAAACAGCCAAGTAACCAGAAGAGCTGTAACCTACTCACCAAGGGTGAAAATGAGCCGTCCTCCCATTTTGCCAAGATTAATTGAACCCCTTGCAGCTACAGAATGAACCTGAACGGTTGAGTGACAGCTGTAGCAGATGAATGGGATAGACTGAAAGGTCGGGCTCTGGCTCTGCAGTGCACTGCCAGTCTGCTACTGTAAAGGAAATGACCATACAGTCCTTCCCTCCTTGGAGTTCGCCATCCTCAGGAAGTGCTCTTAGGAACCCCTTTATTTTACTTCACATTGGGATTGAGAGAGC
This sequence comes from Oncorhynchus gorbuscha, assembly GCF_021184085.1. Lineage (NCBI taxonomy): Eukaryota > Metazoa > Chordata > Actinopteri > Salmoniformes > Salmonidae > Oncorhynchus > Oncorhynchus gorbuscha. The sequence continues at coordinate 27,633,286 of NC_060185.1, forward strand.
TGTTACATTAATGGCACTGAAAACATTCACAACACTCTTTGGTTTTATAGAGAAATTAAATCTGCCGCACCAATGGATTAAATAATTAAGGGTCATTGTGCCGTTGTGCAAAATTAACGCACATACTTGAGGCTGTTGCTATTTATGTATTTAGCAGATATTGTGTTGGGCATTTTGTATAATATTCAAGAGTAGCTGACCTTCTTCCTAAAGCAAGCACTGCATACAGTACATCCAGGGGCTATTATTTATTTACACCCTAAGGAGGATCTGCAGCAGGATCCTGTCTACCGCTATACTGAACCACTCTACTGTTCTGCCTTGGGCTTGGATTTCTATGCGCAGATCAGCATATCTTTTTACAGAAGAGGAGACGAGGAAGGGAATAGGTGGGTGTGTGTGTGTGCATGTGTGCGTGTGTGGGGTGAGGGGTTGCTGTAATGCCACAACCTTCTCCTGTCCTCTGTCTTTGGCAGAACCTGAGCCCTCTCTGAGGAGGACTGGGTGAGAGAGGAGAGCAGGGGATGGGAGTTGGTTAGAGCCATGGCCTGACTACTTGCCAACCTCCTGAAGGGAGCATGTTTGGTGTTGCTAATACCAGGCCCTGCCTGCCTGCCTGCCTCCCTAACTGCCTCTCTCCCTCCCTGCTTGCCTACCTCTCTCCCTGCCTGCCATTGCTGTGCCCACAGCCGGGGAGGTTTAATAGCAGCCTCTCTCTAATCTGGTATTAAAGAGGAGATTTTGGCATGGTCAGCGGCAGATAAATGTATTCATTTTCACACATTAGTGGTCATAGGGCTGGACCCAACAACATTGACAAGTGCTGATAGAGTGGAGGAAATATCATCAGACAAACCAAGTCCACTGTCTACTGTCCTTTAAGTATGAGTACGGGCATCGACATGAATGTGCATGAGGGGCATGCATAGGACTTTTATCATCCACCTCATTGTTCCTCCAATTCATAATTCTCCATGAAATGATTTTGTATTCTATACAGATGCTGTGTTGCGCTGTATAGAAGTAACATAGCACAAGGCATGATAGGGAAACTGGACGTACATTTTCAGTACATGGTGTTTTTCATTTACATAGTGGCCATAAATGACGAATATGCTCGTCCTCTGAATGGGTCTGCCCTCAATCAGATCCTCACTGTTCCAATTCTCCATGGTGCATAGGGTGAGATCATCTGTACCTGTAAGCAATTACCGGCCATCTCAAAACCAAATGGCATTACATGAGGTGCCAGGGAAAGAGACTCCACAGAGATTAGAGGCATTGTCCTTTTGCATTTTCACACATGAAAACAGTGCTGTTGCCCTCTGCCTTTCCTATCCGCCACAAACTAACATGGGGGGGTCCGGTGATGATGAAGACAATCAGTTAGATGGTAAATGGTTGTTGTGGTTAAACCTCTGAGTGAGAAGCATTCCCAATGACAGCGTAAAGATGACAGTGAGAGGTAACATGTCACCATGGCAACCATGGCTGGTCTGGTCTGGTTGGGGAGCTCACTACAGATTTCTTATTTTCTTCAGTAAATCATAAACAAGGCAAAGAATGCACAGGAGGTCATTCACCACAGCCTTAATGAAGAAAGGAAACACAGCATGATCACTCTTTAAAATGTCATGTAGAGCAGAAAACATATATCTTCATTGGGAGATGGTGTACAAACAATCTTGCTTCATACACTTAATATTCTTCAAATGTAATCAGGATTAAGACATTACGCTATAAACCATAGACATTTCAAGTGAGGCGCTAATGTGACTTAAGTCATATAATTTACAAGTAATAATTAAAAGCATCTTTAAATGACAGTAGTGGAGATAATTAGAACCAGCTTCCATCCAACTCAATTATTACTGTAATTATGATTTCATTTAATTGGATGGGTCCGTGTGTAGCTCAGGCCCTGAGCAGAGGCTACCCTCAACTTGGATGATTTTCCAGTGTGTGAGAAGACAGCTACGCTGGAGCCTCTCTCTTAACCTCCACAGAGAGCTTTTAGATAGAGGACGAACTGCCTGGTGCCTACCTTCAGCTATCCTGTGGATCGATCAAGCCACTACCTCCCTCCCTAACACAGAAACCCAAGCCCACAGCACCTCCAATTACAGATGTAGGATCTTAATTTGAGCCAGTTTGATATAGCAGGAAAGGTTATCCTGCAACAGGATGATTAGATTAAGATCCTACATCTGTATTTTCCTCCCAACCACAGAATCCCAAGCCCACAGCACCTCCAATTACCATTGATGGTCTGGCGAAACCTTTTCGTTTTGCGAACACAAGAACTTTGCAAAGACGGATGCTGAACTTGGCCCTTTGTGCATTATTAATATTGACCACTTATGAGAGAATAAAGAAACATTTACTCAGCATGGGCACGCCTGAATTAATAATAGAGTCGGTGCTCAAAGGCGTGATTAATTATCTTTCATTACAAACCCACCCAAATTCACTTGAATGACAGATGTCTTCAGCATGGGCCACCCCTATCATTATCTCAGGCATCACTTTACCCCTGCATCAGAGATTCAATAGACGTCAGCCTTTGTTATTCATCACCGTTGCATTTTCCACTCACTGAATAAACTCCTACAATATACATTCTGGTCCACAGGGTCTCTCCTATGAAAGCCGATGACATTAAGTGTATCCATATGCCTTAGAAGGCTTGTGTGACTGTTCCATACAGAGCGAGGTTCGATCCGCATGAGCAGCTTTGAGAAGGGCAGGATTATCGGTGTGCCATTCTGAACACTGTGACTTAGGAAATCCTCCAAAAACCTCCAGAGACCATGCCCATCAAAGGTTGAAAGTGGTTACCATGGTGATGGTGAGAGGAAGTAACTGGTTGAGACAGACCTGTGTACAAGATCACACAGTGTTCCGTCCCCAGAGTTCTGTGCAGTTGGTGTTAATTTTACTCAGGGCCAGAAAGCTCTGGTGTGCTTTGTCCTCTAGACCGCTCCCTGCAGCAACATCAGGTAGAGTCTGAATTCAAATGGAGTGGACCCCATGGGCTAATACCAGCTACACTTCCAGACTGTTTGAAGTCATGGATTGTTTTCTACATAATTACAGCTTTTGTCGCAAAGCAAAAACAAGCCCACAGATCCCTGTGGATCACAATGGTCTTGCAGAAGAAACATATTTAGATTGTTCTATCATATAGGGCTACGCCTATTGAGTCTCATTCTTTTTCTGTCATCTTAGTTGGCCACTGATATCATCAATGTTTGGAATTAGGTCGGTAAAAAAAAAGTCAGGGGTCATCATGGGTGTCGGGGTTGACTGGGAGAGAGCTGGGGGGACAGCGGTTATAGAGCGAGATGGTGTTGATTCATCCATACCATAGTGGGTCTGCGCGGTTCATTTGTCTCTGTCAGCAGGGAGACTGGAGGGACAGAGAGAGTGGTCAGAGTGGTCAGCTGAGGTGAACAGGACCATAGTGGGAATACCACCACCTGGTTGTCACTGTTCACCAAGTTTTGAATAAGCTTAGGAAAGCCACAAAGATGACCATCTTGACTTCATTCAGCGTCTTTGTTCATTCACTGAGTGCTGTGTTATCAATGTTGTATTTATGAGTATCAGAATTTGAATGGGAAATAGTATACATCAGTGAGTAGTAACAGTGTATGTTGTTCTCCTGCCATTGGAGGACCTTGAGTCAAACTACGTGTTTGGGAATTAGCTAGCTGGATAAAAACAAATCATATTTTGGTCATGGTTGAGATCAATTGGGTTAGTATAAGTAATCTTATCTTATTGGATTTAGATCAGGGTTATAGCAGCTGCATGTCATTGCACGGCATCTGTTGTTTGTCTTGTCAATCAGCTGTAATTGTGTTGGTTTTCAGCCACCCTTATTTTTCACATGCGGCATCATTCAGCCGTCCTCTGTGGCAGTGACTGCCTCCGGACAAACACAGCCAAAATAATACTGTGGCTGGCGCAAAATACAGAGCAGCTCTCATTAACAATGAAAAGGGTTGGGTAGCATCCCTTGCGTGTGAAGAAATTGCTGAGAATCGGGGAGAAGTGCAGCTGGCGTGTTAGTCTTGTTTTTCAGAAATGGACATCTTCAATGTTGCTCCCCAGGGGCGACACTCAGAGGAAGAGCTATTTATAGATAATAGTCTGAATAACTTGTCAGATTTCTATTTGGATGGCTTGGCTTTTTCTGTGGGTTTGTCCTGTAAACGTCCCATTGGGATTCTGTTTTCCTGTCCTTGGTGAAACAAACCAATAAATGATTTATCCAAAAATAAATTAATGGAAGTTGGTTGACAATCAGCACTTCCACTTCAAAATGTCAAAGCCAATATCCACTTGGGTCCTGAATAACTGTACGTGGGCATTATTCTCAAGCCACACCCACATGACAAACTATGTAAATAGTCCTCATTGCATTAATGTCTGTCAACTAAAATGTATCTCTACATCATTTGAGTAAAACATCCACCCAATGGCAGCTATGTCGTTCCCAACCTCTGCCCACTGAAGCGCCATCATACCACCCCTTCAATAAGACCCATTGTTTTATAATGAGAAGGGCCATTCTAATACTCCCTGCTCTCAATTCATGTTTCTGTAGGAGCCTGCCCTTACGACGTGACAGTGCACATGGTCTGGATACCACCAGCCGTCCTGCAAGCCCTGCTACACTCCAGAGCCAAAAGATCCACTCCTCTTCATCACCAGCCACAGCGCTCATAACTACCGCCCTCCAAGTTTGTCCAATTAAGGGATGTATGAGGACTTAAGAGGCCAGGGTTACTAGCAGACCACACTACAAAAAAACTGACGAGATCCTTGCTGGCTGCAGACGGGCAGAACACTGTTGATTGTGAGTACCTTCATTGCTCTATGTTGACATGAATCTTCATTTCTCACCAGAGGTAAAGCTGCCATTCTGGCCACAGGCATTGGTCATTTTCCAAATGAGCAAAAGTACTGTACATAGGGAATGCACTGTCTCCTATAAAAAGGCAATGAATTGTATATCAGGCAGCATCCATTACGGGGCCAGAGGCCTGCCAACAGGTCTGCCGTTTTTTATCCCAACATAAACTACTGTATGTGTATCACACACTGAGCAGAATCTGTCAGGCTCGTGCTGCCCTGTGTCGTGTTGCCCTCTGTTTTGTTTCATAGCAGATGAACAAACGCACTGCTGAATTATTTATTAGCATTTCCAGCTACATTTAAAAGTGATGACACAATCATGTCTATATCAGGGGACATGATAAGTGGGATGATGTAGGTTAAAACAGGGCTACCTCTGGCCCCTCCTACTCTCTGTGCACTATTCCTTTTTTACAGGGGATGGAGGGATTAGGAAAACGACAGGGGGCGAAATGATCTGACAGACCCACTTATTTCAACCATCTGTGAGCCCCCGACCCTGATACCGTATTATTGGAGCCAGATACCTCCGAGTTGAATAGGTAGATGTCGGCTTGAGAGGGGAGAGGAGAAGGAGGTCTGGAAGGAAATGGAAGGTGAGGGTGAATGTGATGGAAAAGCAGAAAATATCAACTTCAGAGGTGGAAGGAGGGAGGAGTGAGCAAGCTGGTGGAGGGAAACACCTGTGGGTGCTGCCTGTCGTCTTTTGTGCTTTTCGACTTAAAAGCCTTGGGCCAGATGAATGCATTCCTCATTCTCCCTCTGCCTTGCCTGATACAAACAAACAATGCTGAAACAAGTCTCGTCAGCACGCTGTCTACAAAATGTACATAAATAATTTTACCGCAGTACCCTGAGAGACAACTACTATTCCTGTTAGGGGAGATCTTCATTGTTAGAAACAAAGGGTACAACGGGATATCGGATGTATTGATTCTCATGGTGCAAACAATGTTTTTTCGTTTTTTCCTTGTTGTCTTGTCTCCTGTATTATTACACACACAAACCCTATGTGACTTCCTGTTGAGTGTTGTTTGGCTCTGGATTAGATCATTGTGATTTCTAAAGTAATTACACTGTAATGAAAAAGCGCAGTAGTGTTTTAATATCTTTACAACAGTAAGTACATTCCGTTCTAGACAAAGAACATATTGTCTGTGCTGTGAAATAATGTGCTATAAATGACATTCTCATTCCCCAAATAGGTGGGAGTTCAATTAGTTCAGACCAACCAATCAGGTAGTCTCCCGTTATAGATTTACAGACTGTGATTGGCTGCTGTGAGGGCTAGCTTAGCTCTGCCAATCTGTGGGCCCAGTGAAATGAGATGCTGAAATAATCATTACTGCTACCTACTGACAGATTCAAATGAACTGAAGAGAGAGGAGAGAGAGGAGAGAGAGAGAGAGAGAGAGAGAGAGAGAGAGAGAGAGAGAGAGAGAGAGAGAGAGAGAGAGAGAGAGAGAGAGAGAGAGAGAGAGAGAGAGAGAGAGAGAGAGAGAGAGAGCTGTCATACACAGAGTCCTAGAGCACCGGGAGACCGGAGTTGGGCTGAATTAAACTGAGAGGATGTCCTTTCCAGCTCTGAAGAGGACCACAGAGACACATCCGCCCCCACTGTGTCAGAGCAGATAGAGAGAGATAGTAGGAGAGTGAGGGGTGCAGCTTCCTGGCAGCCCAGCCTGCAACCCTTCAGCAACCCTGCTTATTAATTAACAGCAGAAATACGACAGCTGCCCTGCAGACCCCCGCGAACCCTACTATCTCTGCTTCTGTCCCGCTCTGACCAAAGCATGTGGGAGTAAATCCTGTTAAATAAATAATCATGGTTTAATAGAAGGACAACAAAATAATTGAGTATCGTGACATTACTCGAAGGGTTTTTACCTCTACAATGACAAGAATACAGATTGCTAGCATAGTCATTCCTCACCACTCATATGTTGGTAGCTGGTTTTGGGGAATCTTGAGGGCTACCCCTTTATAATGCTGCTTCTAAAGTCTCAAATATTAGAGCATGATATCCCCTCAACACAAATACTGTCATACTTAGATTTTTCCTTAGGTTAGGCCACTTCCACCCCAGCAGAATTGCTGTCAAATACAACAGCATTTCTCATTCTGCTGGAGTGTACAGAGTTTCTCCCTAGACCTGGATGATAAACACCCCAGAGACAGAGGTTTTTGTAGAATAAGAAATTGGAACGTAAATTATTGAGTGAGAACTCAGCCCCCAAAAGCTTTCGTTCTATTTCTCTCTGTGATCGGGAAAAATACGTCCATAAACTTTTACACAACCGCATTTTTAATGTTAACAAACACTTTATAGCCTCCAAACATGGTAAAAACAATTATTTTGATCTCATGGATGGTCAGTCCTTGCATCCATAGCCAAGTCTTTGAATTTGAGAGTTAGGGCTGATCCCTCAACATTTTACAGAGGCGGGGTGACCGATTAAGGACTCTGGCTTTAATAGCAGGAAAACATGCAGAAATGAGAAAGATATGAGAAGTAATGTACTTTAATATTAATTAAGAGGGATTTTCCACCTACACTATAGTCAACACACTATGGTTATTTTCTCGAGCATTAATTCAAGTTCAGGAGATGGAGTGTAAAGCTCCAAACAAACAACTGAACTAGTCATTTTTAAGCCATGAAAACATTTTGTATTGCTATTTTCTATGGCAAAAGTGGCACATGGTCTGTCACACATTGCAAATTGTTTTGGACGAGAAATGGAAACGCATGGATTGGTTGACACTTTCTTTGGCATTTCCATCAAAAGTGATGTACTGTGTGTTTATAATGACCCACGCACTCTCTGACCACACATAACATCCAGCAAACTTTGTTTCTGTAAGGGAGTGCATAACTGGTGGCAGGGAAGTCAGGCGCAGGAGAGCAAAACTGGGTAATCAACGGAGCAGTTTTATTCACTGGAAACCAGAACAACAAACAAATGGGTACAAAACCCGTCGCGCATCAGAGAAAACGTGCACATGCACTTACAATAAACAGTTCCTCACAAAGACATGGGGGGAACAGAGGGTAGAATTTCACAATATGTAATGAGGGAATTGAGACCAGGTGTGTGGGAAGACAAGACAAAACAAAAGGAAAATGAAAAATGGATCGATGACTTCGGGAAGTCCTGACAGTTTCCAGTAGTTTGAAGGCTGAATTGTGCACTCATGCCATTTTGTAATATACAGGAAATTCCCTTAAAATACATAAGCAGATTTATGCATTTCAACATATGCACTTTTTATTATCAATGGTCAAACAACAATTATTATCGTATTATTTAGAACCTGGAGAATTCTTTAGAGTGCTTCTACTCAGGTCTTGGGAGAGATCCTTTTATGTGGGGATAGTATTCGTACCCCTTGATTTATTCCATATTTTTTTGTGTTACAGCCTGAATTCATTATTTATTTCGCACACATCTATAACCAATACCCTATAAAACATGTTTTAAGAAATTTTAGAATATTTATTGAAAATGTAATGCAGAAATATCTCATTTACATAACTATTCACAACCCTGAGTCAGTATATGTTAGACTCACCTTTGACAGCGATTACAGCTGGGAGTCTTACTGGGTAGGTCTCTAATAGCTTTGCACACCTGGATTCTACAATATTTGCACATTGTTATTTTTTAAACATATTGAAGCTTTGTCAAGTTTTTTGTTGATCATTGCTAAGCAGCCATTTTCAAGTCTTGCCATTGATTTTCAAGTCGATTTAGTCAAAACTGTAACTAGGCCACTAAGGAACATTCAATGTCGTCTTGCTACGAAACTCCAGTGTACTGTATATTTGGCCTTGTGTTTTAGGTTATTGTCCTGCTGAAATGTGAATTTGTCTCCCGGTGTCTGATGGATAGCAGACTGAATCAGATTTTCTTCTAAGATTTTGCCTGTACTTAGCCTGATTCTGATTATTTTGATTCTAAAGAAACTCCTTATTCCTTGACGATGACAAGCATACCCATAACATGATGCAGCCAACAACATGCTTTAAAATATGTAAAGTGGTACTCAGTGATGTGTTGGATTTGCTCCAAACATAACACTTTGTATTCAGGACATAAGGTTAATTTCGTTGCCACATTTCTTGCAGTTTTACTTTAGTGCCTTAATTCAAACAGGATGCATATTCTGTGCAGGCTTCCTTCTTTTCACTCTGTCATTTAGGTTATTGTGGACTAACATCTTCAGTTTTCTCTTATCACAGCCATTAAACTCTGTAACTGTTTTAAAGTCACCATTGGCCTCATGGTGAAATCCCTGAGCGGTTTTTTCCTCTCCGGCAACTGAGTTAGGATAGACGCCTGTATCTTTGTAGTGGCTGGGTGTATTAATACATTATCCACAGTATAATTAATAACTTCTTTTTTTACCCATCTACCAATAGGTGCCCTTCTTTGAGAGGTATCTGAGCAGCTAACCGATCACTGCAGCTGTACATAATCTATCGGTAAATAGCCCACCCAATTTTACCTACCTCATCCCCATACTGTTTATATTTATTTACTTTTCTGCTCTTTTGCACACCAATATCTATACCTGTACATGACCATCTGATCATTTATCACTCCAGTGTTAATCTGCAAAATTGTAATTATTCGCCTACCTCCTCATGCCTTTTGCACACAATGTATATAGACTCTCTTTTTTTCTACTGTGTTATTGACTTGTTAATTGTTTACTCCATGTGTAACTCTGTGTTGTTGTCTGTTCACACTGCTATGCTTTATCTTGGCCAGGTCGCAGTTGCAAATGAGAACTTGTTCTCAACTAGCCTACCTGGTTAAATAAAGGTGAAATTAAATTAAATTAAAATAAAAAGGTAATGAAAATCTAAATTTAATTAATTTTAAATTCAGGCTGTCACACAACAAAATGTGAAAAAAGTCAAGGGGTGTGAATACTTTCTGAAGGCACTGTACCATAACGTCACATACGGTATGTACAGTACATGGTCATGGCATGTTATGGATTTAGCTATGCAAATAACATGTATGCAAAGTAATAATGCTCAATAATAATGTGAATATGCATACTCCTCCATAAACAACAGTATAAATCAAGATGAACCAAATAAGGTGTGAGCATGTTCAGTCTACTTTATGTGAGGCGGTGCTGCATGGATTTACCCCAGAACTAGTTGTCTGGCAGTATGCTACACTACCTGCACACTGTGAGCCCTGGAAAATGAGATAACTAGCCCTCTGCTGAGGCGCTGTGCTGTGAGGCGTTGCCTGTGAGATCTCATGTACCTGCTGCAAGAAGCGACTTAATCACACTGTAGCAGATCACAGCCTCACAGCCCACCATCACACCAGTCAGAAGGGGGAGGGATGGAGACAGTCAGCCACACCTGAAACACAAACTCCCAGATTTTCTGCATCTCCGTAGGGGCCAACCGGGGGAGATGGATGCCCAACTTTTCGGCAGAGGTGCAGTGCACCCTGCGGCAATACAGCAGTAACAATCCCCGCTAAGGCAATCTCATTTCAGCTGCTATATTTTCTGGCTCAACATATGGCCACTATGTTACAGTTTATGCTGTTTGAAAACAAGGGATTGGCTCTCGGGCCCCAAGTGATTACTAAACTTATATAACACAGTATGCGTTGCTTTTTTCAATTCAAATGAACTGTTACAGGTGTACTGTGACTGTAATGTATTGTATCTGTTGGAATAAAAAACAAACTGTGACATTATTAATGAGTAGAATATGGAATCTAAAGTTAGAATAAGGTACACTACATACACATAGGCCTATACACTTACACGGAACGGAAACTGATTGTTCTGGTTATGAGGCAGAGAGGAACAGCATGCGATCAATTCGAGCCGTGGAGATTTTCCTCATAACTCAGGGATCTGTGTATTGTTGAGCCTGGAGAAGCCTTGAATCTCCTCTCGCCCCGAGATGTGTCAAATCAATATGTGCCCTTCAGTTTGAGCCCTGTGAATTGAAGAAGGAATTACAATCTATGCTTGAGCAGCAGCAGACCCTTTTCATTCCCAGAGTAAAGGTCTTTACCACAATAAGGCAGCATGTGATAGAATAGAAGCCATTCCCCTGCCTAATGTGTGCATTCTACTATTGCATTCCCCACCAGACAAGGTTGAGCTGGGCAATAGAACATATCCACAGCTGTCATCTTTAAACAGTGCATACTGTCAGTGGCCACATAATACCCTTAAACATACAGCATTATTACATTATTGTAACTGTATGAGCGATTTGCACTGACTTGTCTGCAATGAGTTCAATCAATACCACAGCACGAATCATTACTCTAGTCTAACAGGTTAGGGCCATGGGGTCAACCATATACTCAGAATAGATGCATTAATTCATCAAGCTAAAAGAGGCAACTTTATTCCGAAGGGTCACGTAGTAAACTTGCCAGTATCATTTGTGTCAATCCAGGTACAGATTATGACCAGGATTAACAGGAAATTGACAGTGGAACATTTTCAGGGAATATAACTCTTATTATACTCACCACCCACCCACTCAGACACATATGTACAGTATGTGCATAGACATAACATATACAGTTGAAGACGGAAGTTTACATCCGCTTAGGTTGGAATCATTAAAACTCGTTTTTCAACCACTCCACAAATTTCTTGTTAACAAACTATAGTTTTGGCAAGTCGGTTATCTACTTTGTGCATGACACAAGTCATTTTCCAACAATTGTTTACAGAGAGATTATTTCAATTAGAATTCACTGTATCACAATTACAGTGGGTCAGAAGTTTACATACACAAAGTTGACTGTGCCATTAAACAGCTTGGAAAATTCCAGAAAATCAAATGACATCATTTGAGTCAATTGGAGGTGTACCTGTGGATGTATTTCAAGACCTACCTTCAAACTCAGTGCCTCTTTGCTTGACATCATGGAAAATGAAAAGAAATCAGCCAAAACCTCAGAAAAAAAATTGTAGACCTCCACAAGTCAATTTCCAAACGCCTGAAGGTACCATGTTCATCTGTATAAACAATAGTATGCAAGTATAAACACCATGGAACCACGCAGCCGCCATATCGCTCAGGAAGGAGATGCGTTCTGTCTCCCAGAGATTAATGTACTTTGGTGCGAAAAGTGCTAGTGAATCCCAGAACAACAGCAAAGGACCTTGTGAAGATGCTGTCCGGTCCTCTGGCAGTCTCTATGGGGGTGCCACAGGGTTCAATTCTCAGGCCGACTCTTTTCTCTGTGTATATCAATGATGTTGCTCTTGCTGCGGGCGATTCCCTGATCCACCTCTACGCAGGCGACACCATTCTATACACATTCGGCCCGTCATTGGACACTGTGCTATCTAACCTCCAATCGAGCTTCAATGCCATACAACACTCCTTCCGTGGCCTCCAACTGCTCTTAAACGCTAGTAAAACCAAATGCATGCTTTTCAACCGATCGCTGCCTGCACCCGCTTGCCCGACTAGCATCACCACACTGGATGGTTCCGACCTTGAATATGTGGACACCTATAAGTACCTAGGTGTCTGGCTAGACTGCAAACTCTCCTTCCAGACCCATATCAAACATCTCCAATCGAAAATCAAATCAAGAGTCGGCTTTCTATTCCGCAACAAAGCCTCCTTCACTCACGCCGCCAAGCTTACCCTAGTAAAACTGACTATCCTACCGATTCTCGACTTCGGCGATGTCATCTACACTCTTCTCAGCAAACTGGATGCAGTTTATCACAGTGCCATCCATTTTGTCACTAAATCACCTTATACTACCCACCACTGCGACTTGTATGCTCTAGTCGGCTGGCCCTCGCTACATATTCGTCGCCAGACCCACTGGCTCCAGGTCATCTACAAGGCCATGCTAGGCAAAGCTCCGCCTTATCTCAGCTGACTGGTCACGATGGCAACACCCATCCGTAGCACGCGCTCCAGCAGGTGTATCTCATTGATCATCCCTAAAGCCAACACCTCATTCGGCCGCCTTTCCTTCCAGTACTCTGCTGCCTGTGACTGGAACGAATTGCAAAAATTGAAGTTGGAGACTTTTATCTCCCTCACCAACTTCAAACATCAGCTATCTGAGCAGCTATCTGAGCAGCTAACCGATCGCTGCAGCTGTACATAATCTATTGGTAAATAGCCCACCCATTTTCACCTACCTCATCCCCACAGTTTTTATTTATTTACTTTTCTGCTCTTTTGCACACCAATATCTCTACCTGTACATGATCATCTGATCATTTATCACTCCAGTGTTAATCTGCAATTTTGTAATTATTCTCCTACCTCCTCATGCCTTTTGCACACATTGTATATAGACTCCCCTTTTTTCTCTACTGTGTTATTGACTTGTTAATTGTTTACTCCATGTGTAACTCTGTGTTGTTGTCTGTTCACACTGCTATGCTTTATCTTGGCCAGGTCGCAGTTGCAAATGAGAACCTGTTCTCAACTAGCCTACCTGGTTAAATAAAGGTGAAATAAAAATACAAATAAAAAAGTATCTACATCCACAGTAAAACGAGTCCTATATCGACATAACCTGAAAGGCCGCTCAGCAAGGAAGAAGCCACTGCTCCAAAACCGCCATAAAAAAGTCAGACTACTGTTTGCAACTGCACATGGTGACAAAGATCGTACTTTTTGCAGAAATGTTCTCTGTTCTGATGAAACAAAAATAGAACTGTTTGGCCAAAATGAACATTGTTATGTTTGGAGGAAAAAGGGGGCGGCTTGCAAGCCAAAGAACACCATCCCAACCGTGAAGCATGGGGGTGGCAGTATTATGTTGGGGGGTGCTTTGCTGTAGGAGGAACTGGTGCTCTTCACAAAATAGATGGCCTCATGAGGAAGGAAAATTATGTGGATATATGGAAGAAACATCTCAAGACATCAGTCAGGAAGTTAAAGCTTGGTCGCAATTTTTTTTAAATTTTATTTTATTTTAATAGGCAAGTCAGTTAAGAACAAATTCTTATTTTCAATGACAGCCTAGGAACAATGGGTTAACTGCCTGTTCAGGGGCATAACAACAGATTTGTACCTTGTCAGCTCAGGGGTTTGAACCTGCAACCTTTCGGTTACTAGTCCAATGCTCTAACCACTAGGCTACCCTGGCACCCCAAAAGGGTTTTCCAAATGGACAATGACCCCAAGCATACTTCCAAAGTTGGGGCAAAATGGCTTAGGGATATCAAAGTCAATGTATTGGAGTGGCCATCGCAAAGCCCTGACCTCAATCCTATAGAAAATTTGTGGGCAGAACTGAAAAAGCGTGTGCGAGCAAGGAGGCCTACAAACCTTATTCAGTTACACCAGCTCTGTCAGGAGGAATGGCCCAAAATTCACCCAAATTATTGTGGGAAGCTTGTGGAAACGTTTGACCCAAGCTACCTGAAACGTTTGACCCAAGTTCAACAATTTAAAGGCAATACTACCAAATACTAATTGAGTACATGTAAACGTCTGACCTACTGGGAATGCGATGAAACAAATAAAAGCTGAAATAAATCATTCTCTCTACTATTACGCCGACATTTCACATTCTTAAAATAAAGTGGTGATCCTAACTGACCTAACACAGGGAATTTTTACTGGGAATGTCAGGAATTGTGAAAAACTGAGTTTAAATGTACTTGACTAAGGTGTATGTAAACTTCTGACTTCAACTGTAGATGGCATCTGATGAAGAAAACAGGTGACTGCATTATAACCACAATGATCACACATTGTCACTGTGGCATTGGTCATATTTCAATGTGACATAGGATTAATATCTCAAACACGGCATACATCACGTCAGATTCCAAATCAGTGGATTTGTGTGACTTTTGTGTGACAAACCATGCAGGGTAGGGAGGAAAAAAACCTTTGAATTGCCCAATCAGGAGGCCTAATTGGAGGAGAAAGTCCCAGGTCTGTGGATAAAGGATTGTGTGATTGAATGCAGTGCACCTGATTACAGTCGCCGTGCTAGCATCCATAACCCCCAATAACTTAATTAAAGGGAAATATTCCATCTCATTCCCCTGAAATTTACAGCTGGGCGTTTTAATTGGATCCATTTCCTCTGGTAATTCTGCTTCCCCTGGGGTCCTCATTAGTGCTATTGGGTCCCTTGGGTGCACCATGGTTTAGAATCCCGGCCAAACAGACTACAGCCTCCCAGCTCCCACAGGACAGATATAAGTTCTGTAATGGACAGTGTGAAGGAAGGAACAATTGTCCCGCTGTCTTGATTGTGTGATCCTATCACTATGCTCTAGCTGGCAAGGGTCATGGAGGGATAGGACTTGGAGACAGAGGGTTCATGGAAACAAAGGGTTTTATTATGGAATCATCATCTGAAATTACTGAGCCACCTGGTCTAGAAGGGTATTGTTGGCATGGTTGCACTGTCTAACAGTGCCACTGGAGAGGTACAGTATATAATGGAATGGTGTATTCTTCTTTGTTATCAATAGCCTACCAGTTAGTTTAGCTCTATTCCTTCTACTGTATGTATCTGACGATCCTAGTATCATTTACAGACATTCAAATTAGATAGCTATCTCTCGATGTGATGATGACTGGCGAGAATAGATTATCCTGACTAGATTATTAGCCTCTGAGTGTTGGAATAGCCAGAATAGGGCATGTGATCAAAGTCAACGATGAGTCTCTCTGCAATGTCATCTTCCAGCCGAGACAGTGACAGTATACTGTTCTGTAGCATCAGCAGATGCAGAAATGCTGTGTCAACAATGATCTGCGAGTGTCATTTTTCTGTTCCCTCCAGCGCTTTGGAATGTGACTCTGTATATTGGATAGCACCACTGATGTACAAGGACAGCAGAGGTAAAAGGGCTGACAAAAATATGCCAACCAGTTGGTTATTTGAGATGGCAAAAACAGTGGAGTATGGAGAGATGAGCATTGAAATGTCAGAGGCCCCTCGTTAAGAAGTTAACTTAAACTTAAGACGAGTCATTTTCAGTTAGGCCTCTGGATGAACTAAACAAATAGGACTACTTAATTAATAGTTATGTCTAGGGTGACACTTATTTGGTATTTCACCAAGGGGTTTTAAATGTCATGTCTTCTCAAAATGTTTTAATCCCAGTCTGTGCAGAGTACACTTTGAAGTTTCTGAGCAAATGCTTCAACTCTACATTTTCTATCTTTAGACATGTTAGCTGACAACATCACTACAACGATGCGCACGCTTCAATGGGCCAGAAGGCCATGTGTTGTTATGATTCTGGATGGCCAGATAGCTAGCAACAATAACAAGAGGCTGCCATGTGGGGAATCGTATGAGGCTCGTTTCAACTATTTTTTCTATCTTGTTCCTGATACCATGTCTTGTTTTGAGGTGTTTTGACTGATGTTACGTCTATCAATAGCCTACCAGTTTGTTTAGCTCTATTCCTTCTACTGTATTATCGCTAAAACATTATAAAATATTGCTCAAATTCGCTAGCTAGCTAACTAACAACTGCAATAATGTAGTTGAGAGACAACAAGTGCTCATTGTGTAAATGTATTTATGTTTTCAATGAATATTGGAGACAAAATATAGCTTATAAAACCCTGTCAGTTTTGTCCCATAGTTGGCATGTGTCAAATTTCTTGCTAAACAACCAACCCATTTATTAATTGCTGAAACTGTGTCAGTTACATATGATGAATTGGCTGCAGTAGGTTTACCTGAAATACATCCTTCAAGACTTTAAAGGTTAAATAAATAAGATGGTTTATTTTTTTGTATAATAACATGGCATGTTTCTTTACTAAACAAAATACAGGGTGGCCTTGTTGCGCATATAGAAAGCCTTAGCTGTAATGCTCAGTATTAAGTAGCTTGATAGGCCATGCCCATGCCCCACATCATTCTGCTTTTAGTTGAATGAGTTAAATGAGATGAATCTATCTATACTAGCTTTTCATTTAGACTCAAATCAGCAGCTAGATGGGAAAACATAACACACAACTCTAAATTCAGAGTAGCCAATCCAGTGCCTGTATGAAGGTCAACATGTGTTCCTGCGGGCTGCATTACCAAACTGAATCACTCTCATATAGTAAGCAAAAGTGTGCAGGAACCAACTAAAAGCTAGCTCTGTGTCTAATTACCAAAGCTATTCAATAAAACTCCATAACAAAATTGTTTATTTCAGGGGTCTGCCTTTTAGTGACAGGTTAAAAGTGAATAAAGGCATGTCATGCCAACAGTCTCATGATTTATGCAACTAAGAAAACAACAGGGACGTACAGAAATGGTGCCCATGTAGACTGGTAAAATGTGTATGGTGACACACTAATGCAAGTCTACATTGAAATCAATGTCCAGTTAAAGCTTATCCCTTATAGCTTATTATAATGGTCATCATCCATATTGTTGATATTCAGATTCATAATGTTGTCAAGGCATTTACAATAGCTGCTTAGCGCTATTTTATGTTCATGTTCAACTACCTTATACGTACAGTAATTCAATAAATACCATCAATGTGCGTTTTCCTATTTAACAAAGGTTGCTATTAACAACACAGCCACAGCCACAGCTCATGGTTTCAGTCTGTTCTGGTATTATTCTCTCTCCTTATCATTCCTTTACCAATTATTTTCCAAGCCCAACACAAATCATGTGCTGGCTGCCTCAGCCTTGGATTAATTCCCTCTGGTTTAATTAGTGATGATCAGATTCATAATGCTATATTTTTCCACTCCACACAGGCATATACAGTAATTGGGGACTTTGGCTCTTGAGAAGGCTTTATGTGAAGAATCCATCATCTCACCCCCATCAGGGGAACAGGCTACCATCAGGGCATGTTATGGCATCTGAGAGGAGAGGACGGTGGGGAATGTTGGCCTAAACTCCCGCTCAATATACTAACTTTAATTAACTCATGAATCTATCAAGGAGGCTCCTGGTGCTAACTCTTGGTCTATGTTTATGAGTGGGCCTGATCTATGGCTAGATTAATCATACTTCTCTGTTCCACACTGAACACTGGGACCTTACTATATTTACTTCTAAATGGTGCATGATTATGGCAATGAACTGAACAATTGTACAATCTACCGTTTTTCACCAAAAGGTCAGATTCTGACACCCATTACATTTCTAAATGTGCTGTGATAGCATTCAGTACAATGCTGATGGCTCATGTATATGAGATTCATCTCACATTTTGTAGATGTCATGGAACAAATTATTGCTAAACAAACTATTCAGTGTGTCCAGTGCCTGTGGTGTAGAATAGCAATACATCAGGCAGCATACAGCTCCACACAGTGAAATAAGCGCTTTAAAATACAATACTATTACTTTAGGACTGAGATTCAGCATTTAAAAATTGAGGCAAGACTCAGCGTAACTGATGGTGAATCACTGTATCACACAAGTCAAATAAAATAATTGCACAATGACAAAAAAATAAGAATGGATGAAGTGAATACAGTGTTGGGTGAATAAACCCTATGAATATTTTTGTGAAAAGATTCTGCTAGGTTGTACGTCACTGTTCACTCTTCACGCTGAATTGTGGTGCTCTGTGGTACAATGACGGAAAGCAGTCTCCCTCATAAAGCTTTGCTTTATCTCGGCCAGGTCGCAGTTGGAAATGAGAAGTTGTTCTCAACTGGCCTACCTGGTTAAATAAAGGTGAAATAAAAATAGAGGCAATACGTCTTGACCTTTTACTTGTTTTCCTAATCATATTAGTTTACCGCCACACATTGGTCACTATGAGACATGTCATGACATGACCTGATCTTTACCCTTTGCCCGAGGTTTCAGTTTCAGTCCCCATGGTCATAGGGAATGTCTGTGTGCTTTCTACCCAAGGTGTGAGTGCCTCATCTCAGGTTGCCTTGCCTGGCTGAGCTGTTGCACATCAATTCAAGGGGAAAGTGGTAGACAGGCTGAGGTTATCAACAGAGAATAACCTGCTTTGGAATGGGCGCCTAAATCTTTCATCAATGCTGAGGCAGCTGACTCTGGACAGGACCCCAGCCATCAATCAAGGGTAACCCACAGCTGAAAATGGCTTACTTAACTTTTCCAGAAAATTAAACAGCCATTCTCATCTACATCAAATGGGAAAGTGTACTCCCCGCCGCTCTCTTGGACTGATTAAGTTATTAAGCAGCATTAAAGTGGACAGAGTGCCAGCCTTGTGTTAAGCAAAGCAAGGAGTGTAAATCTACACAGGCTGCCTTAACAGTACGTGGAAAGGAGACGGTCTTGAGTGCCCACACCCATTAGGCACAGAGATGGATTATCTTTGATTACACGCCACCTTGCTCACTTCCGTGCAGCATAAGCCTACAATAGGGAAAGTATCATTCTTATAATAAACCATGAGAGAACATTGCAAAATAGAGAATTATTTCTGTAAAATGTATATTTTGATGGTGAGAAGAATGTAGTCACTTTGCTCTGAATTTCACATTACCAAGACATCAGTGCAACATCTACCCAGACTTGGTTGGCACTTGGTTGACTATACACAAAGCCCTGTTTGACTCTGTCACTCTCTGTAAATCATAGCCATTGGACCAGTATGTGGTGGCATTATACTCTGCTCCAAGGATACTCTATAGGCCCAAGTTGTTTTCTCCTATTCTCCTGTATGGTCTCTCTCCCTCTGGAGATGGAGAAGGCTATAATTATAATGGACGCATCTGAGCTGTATGTACAGTAAACAGAATGTAAATAGAATTCGGTGTGCTTCCGTTTCTTATATTTACTGTAGCTCATTATGTTACAGTATTTCAATTTCTTTGTATGGAGTACCTAGAAGTTATAACACAAAGCTTCAGGCTAGCACTGTATGTGCACCCTCATGAATGAATGAATGAATGGACACACACACACACACACACACACACACACACACACACACACACACACACACACACACACACACACACACACACACACACACACACACACACACACACACACACACACACACACACACACACACACACACACACACACAGGACAAAAACAATGCTCGTTCTTGCATTATTGAACCTCTTATTTACAAAAATGTAATCAATTCTTTCATACAGTATCTGGCCCATCTTGGTTTTCGATACCTGTATTAATTCTGAGAACACAATGAAAAGTAGAGATTGTAGAAACCACTCAGCCAGGCTGTCTATTCTCAGTCATTTCTAAAGCAATTAAGGCAGTGTGAATCAATACCTCACAAATCCAGAATGAAAATTTAATGACACCTCCAGGCAAAGGTATTTTTTGTTCTGTGACAGGGACATCGATAATGACCGATCGCAGCCCCTCTCTTAGAAAGTCCCCAAGACGTCACTGAAAACTGTTCCAAGGCCTGGCTAGTTGGTAGGACACCAATAAATTAATAAGTAAGAGTGAATGATTTGCCAGACAAGTACAAAATATCTCCTCTGTGGCTCTCCAACTGAATAGAGAGTACATCAAAATGATGCCCTGGTGAAATGGCTAGGAAAAGATGGTGTTATTATTGGTATCCCAGACATATGAGCAGATGGGAGCCAACGGTATCTCAAACGTCAGGGGCAGGCTCGATTACGAACATGGAATTTTGCCCCTTTAGTAAGCCTCCAATAGGCAACAGGAATCAACAGTAACCCTCCAATAGGCAACAGGAATTTACAGTAACCCTCCAATATGCAACAGGAATCAACAGTAACCCTCCAATAGGCAACAGGAATCTACAGTAACCCTCCAATATGCAACAGGAATCAACAGTAACCCTCCAATAGGCAACAGGAATCAACAGTAACCCTCCAATAGGCAACGGGAATCTACAGTAACCCCGCTAATATGCAACAGGAGTATACAGTAACCCTCCAATATGCAACAGGAATCAACAGTAACCCTCCAATAGGCAACAGGAATCTACAGTAACCCTCCAATATGCAACAGGAATCAACAGTAACCCTCCAATAGGCAACAGGAATCAACAGTAACCCTCCAATAGGCAACGGGAATCTACAGTAACCCCGCCAATATGCAACAGGAGTCTACAGTAACCCTCCAATATGCAACATGAGTCAACAGTAAACCTCCAATAGGCAACAGGAGTCTACATTAACCCTCCAATAGGCAACAGGAATCAACAGTAACCCTCCAATAGGCTACAGGAATCAACAGTAACCCTCCAATAGGCTACAGGAGTCTACAGTAACCCTCCAATAGGCAACAGGAGTCTACATTAACCCTCCAATAGGCAACAGGAAACAACAGTAACCCTCCAATAGGCTACAGGAATCAACAGTAACCCTCCAATAGGCAACGGGAATCTACAGTAACCCTCCAATAGGCAACAGTAATCTACAGAAACCCTCCAATATGCAACAGGAATCAACAGTAACCCTCCAATAGGCTACAGGAGTCTACAGTAACCCCGCCAATATGCAACAGGAGTCTACAGTAACCCTCCAATATGCAACAGGAGTCAACAGTAACCCTCCAATATGCAACAGGAGTCAACAGTAACCCTCCAATATGCAACAGGAGTCAACAGTAACCCTCCAATATGCAACAGGAGTCAACAGTAACCCTCCAATATCCAACAGGAGTCTACAGTAACCCTCCAATATGCAACAGGAGTCAACAGTAACCCTCCAATAGGCAACAGGAATCAACAGTAACCCTCCAATAGGCTACATGAATCAACAGTAACCCTCCAATAGGCAACAGGAATCTACAGTAACCCTCCAATATGCAACAGGAATCAACAGTAGCCATCCAATAGGCTACAGGAGTCTACAGTAACCCCGCCAATATGCAACAGGAGTCTACAGTAACCCTCCAATATGCAACAGGAATCTACAGTAACCCTCCAATATGCAACAGGAGTCTCTTCCATAAAGCTTTCATCTACCCTGTCCTTGCAGATTCGTAAGAATGAGTCATTGAGGGAGGGGAGGGAAGGGTGCTGATTCCATTTTTGGATATAAATCAAATACAAGTTTATTGGTCTCACACACAGTTTAGCAAATGTTATAGCGGGTGCAGTGAAATGCTTATGTTACTAGGTCCTACCAATGCAGTAAAATGTCAAACAGGTACACAATAATCAATAAAAAAAACTGAAAGAACAACAAGAAATCAAGAAATGTCAGAACGAATCTAATTAACAACCCAAATAGCACTGTAACAGGGGAGGCAGGTAGCCTAGTGGTTAGAGAGTTGGGACAGTAACTGAAAGCTTGCTGGATCGAATCCCAGAGCTGACAAGGTAAAAATCTGTAGTTCTGCTCCTGAATAAGGCAATTAACCCACTGTTTCCCAGTAGGTTGTCATTGTAAATAAGAATATGTTCTTAACTGTCTTGAATAGTTAAATACAGATCAAATAAAAACATTAATCTAAATGTAATCTATATGTATATGCACTGGATGAATTTACAGAAGAAATACTAGGAATGATATGTAAAGAAGCAGATTTACATTACTTTAGAGTGAGCCTTGACAAAAATTCAGTATATAAATAAATATATCTAAACAGTGTAACTCAAATGCAATGAACAGTAGTAGAAATATTAGAATGGGCTACACTACTGGTCAAAAGTTTTAGAACACCTACTCGTTCAAGAGTTTTTCTTTATTTTTTACTATTTTCTACATTGTAGAATAATAGTGAAGACATCAAAACTATGAAATAACACATGTGGAATCTTGTAGTAACCAAAAAAGTGTTAAACAGATCAAAATATATTTTATATTATTCAAATAGCCACCCTTTGCATTGATGACAGCTTTGCACAGTATTGGCATTCTCTCAACCTGCTTCACCTGGAATGCTTTTACAACAGTCTTGAATGAGTTCCCACACATGCTGAGCACTTGTTGGCTGCTTTTCCTTCACGCTGCGGTCCGACTCATCCCAAACCATCTCAGTTTGGTTGCGGTCGGGGGATTGTGGAGGCTAGGTCATCTGAAGCAGCACTCTATCGATCTCCTTCTTGGTAAAATAGCCCTTACACAGCCTGGGTGTGTATTGGGTCATTGTCTTGGAATTCTCTCAACCAGCTTCATCACCTAGAATGCATCACCTAGAATGCATCACCTAGAATGCATTTCAATGAACAGGTGTGCCTTGTTGTTAAGTTAATTTGTGGAATTTCTTCCCTTCTTAATGCATTGTGTTGTGACAAGGTGTGTGTGTGTGGGGGGGGTGATACAGAAGATAGCCCTATTTGGTAAAACACCAAGTCCATATTATGGCAAGAACAGCTCATATAAACAAATAGAAACGACAGCCCATCATTACTTTAAGACATGAAGGTCAGTCAATACGGAACATTTCAAGAACTTTGAAAATTTCTTCAAGTGCAGTTGCAAAAACCATCAAACGCTACGATGAAAATGTCTCTCATGAAGACCGCCACAGGAATGGAAGACCTAGAGTTACCTCTGCAGCAGAGGATAAGTTCATTAGAGTTACCAGCCTCAGAAATTGCAGCCCAAATAAATGTTTCACAGAGTTCAAGTAAGAGAATACATCTCAACATCAACTGTTCAGAGGAGACTGTGTGAATCATGGTCATGGTCGAATTGCTGCTAAGAAACCAATACCAAAGAACACCAATAATAAGAAGAGACTTGCTTCGGCCAAGAAACACGAGGGATGGACATTAGACTTGTGGAAATTTGTCTTTTGGTCTGGAGTCCAAATTGACGATTTTTGGTTCCATCCGCTGTGTCTTTGTGAGACACAATGTCGGTGAATGGATGATCTCCGAAGGTGTATTTCCCACCGTAAAGCATGGACGAGGAGGTGTTATGGTGAGTGACACTGTCTGTGATTTATTTAGAATTCAAGGCACAGTTAACCAGCATGGCTACCACAGCATTCTGCAGCGATATGCCATTCCATCTGGTTTGGGCTTAGTGGGGCTATCATTGTTTTTCAACAGGACAATGACCCAATACACACCCAGGCTGTGTAAGGGCTATTTTACCAAGAAGGAGATCGATAGAGTGCTGCTTCAGATGACCTAGCCTCCACAATCCCCCGACCGCAACCAAACTGAGATGGTTTGGGATGAGTCGGACCGCAGCGTGAAGGAAAAGCAGCCAACAAGTGCTCAGCATATGTGGGAACTCATTCAAGACTGTTGTAAAAGCATTCCAGGTGAAGCAGGTTGAGAGAATGCCAATACTGTGCAAAGCTGTCATCAAGGCAAAGGGTGACTATTTGAATAATCTCAAATATAAAATGTATTTTAATTTGTTTAACACTTTTTTGGTTACTACATGATTCCATATGTGTTATTTCATAGTTTTGATGTCTTCACTATTATTCTACAATGTAGAAAATATTCAAAATAAAGAAAAACCCTTGAATGAATAGGTGTTCTAAAACTTTTGACCGGTAGTGTATGTTGAGAATACAGTATAAAAATACACAGTACAAAACCCCAGAGCAAAATTGATAGAATTGCAGGAAATTTTCTTCCGGACCTAAATTTGGAATATAAATAATATACATGTACGTGAATGATATGTAGAGACAGTATGTGAATAGAAAAGGAGTACAGCAGTAGTTGTATAGGATGAGCCTTGACTAGAATACAGCATATACATATAAAGTGGGTAAAACAGTATGTAAACATGATTAAATTGACTCGTGTTCAATGACTTTATGTAGGGCAGCAGTCTCTAAGGTGCAGGGTAGAGTACTGGGTGGTAGTCGGCTAGGGACCATGTCTGAGTTTCAGGGCAGGGTAATGGGTGGAGGCCGGCTAGTGGTGACTGTTTAACAGCCTGATGTATAATAATAACAGCCTTGTGGTATATTGTGACCTACTATACATTCTCATATAGACCGGAGACGTGGAAAAAGGATGAGAGAAGATAACGATGTGTCAGACTTGTGTAGAGTTTAAATTATGTAACTTCAATGTGAATTGCTGTATCCTATCATAAATTGGAATTTTACTACCCTCAAATGGTACATTTGCACCTCACATCCCTTATTCTCACCCCCTGTAGGTACAAAATATGGAAATATGTGTTTTGTAGTGTGCTCCTCTCCCATTTCCTGTTGTTGCAGTCATCAGGGGTGGGGTCAAAGGCTATGTAGTTCAGTACCTCCCAATCAGTGCAGCTGCTCTCTATAGTACTGTGCATTACTAACATGTAGCTACTTAACCAGCAGCAGGTACTCCCTCCATTCCTCCCTTCACGCCTGGTTAGAAGTTGTTGATGTGAAACGCTGTCGAGCGCACTGTCAGACATTGATTTTAGCAGTCTCCAGATCAAACACACATTTGTATTGCTTAATTTTCACATTTGTTAAGCAGTGCCATTTCTACTGTTCACCATAGTGGGGGGAGAGAAAAACACCAGCACATTCTACTCAGTTCTACAATCTAATCTGCCTGGTATTAAACTGAGACTACTAACTACTCTACCTGGTATTGAGCTGGGACTATTACCGTAGTCTACCTGGTATTGAGCTGGGACTACTAACTAGTCTACCTGGTATTGAGCTGGGACTACTACCGTAGTCTACCTGGTATTGATCTGGGACTACTACCTAGTCTACCTGGTATTGAGCTGGGACTACTACCGTAGTCTACCTGGTATTGAGCTGGGACTACTAACTAGTCTACCTGGTATTGAGCTGGGACTACTACCGTAGTCTACCTGGTATTGAGCTCAGACATTGGGCATTGAGAGACATGCAGAGATTAGACTTCAGCGTCTTCAGCTTTCTCATGTCAGCAGATGTGAATTTGGGAATATTTTGACTTTGTTTTTCTAATGATTTCTTGATGATTAAGACCATAGCATGTTCATCCTTTTCAATCAAGATGTATAACATAACACTTAGGAGAGAAGCTGAAGGCTGTCCGGATGCATCTGTTATCTAGTTCTCTTTGATAAAGGAAAGGCAGGCTGAACTGTTGACAGTTTGTTGTGCTGTACAATGTCCAGGTTGTTTGTCTTATTCTGATCCATCACAATGTGTTGAGCTGAGGAAAGGGAACGTTCTCTTGCAGCACTCCCATTGAGAAACATGTAACCTGTGCATCACTGTGTGAGCATGGATGCAGCGATGACAGAGGAAAGCACAGATATTTTTGTCAATACAGTGAAGTATTCTCCATCTGTTCCACTTACAGTGAGTCCATTCAAAATAGTGTTCCTGATTGCCATGCTTTCATCTGCTTGGTCGGAATTCTCAGAAAACATTCTGTAAATTGGACGAGCTTGGTCGTTGTGAGGAGAGATTGTTTAGAAATCTTGTATATTTCAAGCAAATACACTCCCAAACGAATTACCAGGTCAGAGGCAATTTGCATTTATACCATGCCTCTATAAAAAAAAAATGGGCCCCTGTTGTTTGCTCTGACGGATATAAAAGAAACATCTTTGCAGTTCATTTGATCTTCCATCACAAAGTGTCTAAAATTATACACCCAGTCAATCTGCAGCCGACCAATATCTGAGCTGCAGCATACACAGACATTCTGGCTCACCGTGGCATTCATTCATTCCCATGCTTTTGGACGAGATAGGATGCTAATGGTTTCATAACATCACCATTCTCCATCCACAGCACCAGAATCTTGGCAAGAGAAGTGGCTGTATGCTCTTCTCCCAGTATCCATATCTTAGGGAGAAATTAAAACAACCTGTCACTGTCACAGATTCCTTCTGTAAACAGGACCCACTGGGCACAGACGTCAGTTCAACATCTAGTTTCGATTCACATTTGGTTGAGTTGTCAACTAACCCGAATTCACTTCGAAATCAACAGAAATTGTTACCTGCCATTGGATTTAGTTTCAAAGTTAGTTGAACAAAAATAGAACTGCCTTGACGTTGATAGCTTTTTGCAAATCCCATAAGTTTCCCACATTGATTCAACATCATCACGTAGATCAGGGATCCACAACTAGATTCAGCCACTGGCCGATTATTTTCTTGAGTGGATGGTTGGGGGTCAGTGACATGATCACACAAATAAAGAAGCCCAAGCAAAGAAGCCCAAGCAGATATAATATTTTACTAAAACATAATTCTTTCAAACCTTGCTTATATTTGTATACGATCACATATCTCTCTATTATGCGTGGGAATACTTGGAAACAGATTTCCAAAATGTAAATCACATGGAGTTGATTTCCTGGTGTTTTGACAGGTGTTTTTGACAGTGAAGCCCTGACGTGGAAACGATGATGATTCAAGCAGTTTTTGCCCAGTGATGAATGACGTTAGCCCTAATTGGAGTTCTGTACTGTAGTCCTCTGACGCTCCTGCTCTTGAATGGTAGTTCTGTGATGGTTGAGACAGGGACATTACATTGTGGATGCACATGCAGTTGAGGTAGATTGCTAGGCAACCTTTTCCGATACTCGAGTACAGTTATTGACTCCTAGAGTTGACACAAGAATGAAGCTCACTGAGTTGATGTTGTCATCTTTGGAGTGCTGGTAAACATGGGGCTGTGTTTCTGGAAGGGTTTGGTCTGAATGGCATCCTAATGTGACTGATGTCATGTCTTCCTATAATGTGACTGATGACATAATGCGGTGACTAAGCCCTGACCGGTTGTTTTCCATCCAGCTCTCCGGGTGGTGTTTCCTGGGTGTGTCAGGAGGAGGCATGGCTGGTTGAGATGTCGTGGACGATCACACCACTCAGCTAGACGTGCTGCTGCTGCGCTGTGTGGGCCTGGCTCCTGCAGCTGCACCATTGATGGTGCCGTGATCCAGTTCTAACCGTGGGTGAGGAATCATAGTCATTTACCATACTCATCAACATGTTTAGCACACTACATTCAGCCATTGTAATATGGCCATAGGTCCGCTTATGATAGGCTTTAATGAGTGCATGATACCATAGTAGTCTCACAGCACGTATGCCTTCCACAGCACAAACACATTGATCCATAAGTCTAATCACTGATATTCCAAAGCAATGAAATGTGCATATTGAAAAGGGGCAAAATGATTTGTTCCACATAGTGTCTGTCTGTATAAAGTTGTAGATACTCAGGCAGCACAACAATGGCAATTTCCTCTGAGGACTTCCCATTGCCTGCTCTCCACTTGACGCAGTAAAAAACTGCTTAAAACTCTTCTTGACCCATTTCTTTATCCGTGGAAGGCTTTTATGGGGCTTATGTTTATGTGTCAGATGCATTCACACTTTGGAAATGAAGCCTTCTGCCTGACAGCATGTATATAAATGGAGTATTTATACGCCGCGAAGATAAACAGAATTGACGAGGTATTATATCGCTGTGCTAAAAGACTGTCAGCTTCCTCAGGGTAGAAAAAGTCAGTGGCTCTCTCAGCCAACCCACCACATCTTGTCATTTTGAAATAAAATTCAGAGTGGATAATTTAACTAGAGGCCTTTGTTGCTGACATGTTTGTCGCTCCTCCTCTCTCCTGGCAGGTAATGACGAGACATAAAACCAATCCTGGAGATGCCGAAGAGAAGAGACATTCTTGCCATCGTGTTGATAGTGTTACCGTGGACTCTGCTCATCACCGTTTGGCACCAAAGCGCAATCGCTCCGCTGCTCGCCATCCGCAAGGGTACATCCTCCACTTTCTCATAGGTCCTCTGTTGAATGGTGTAGAAATATTCAATACTCATCCAATCCAATCAGGTCACATGCTCAGTTACAGAATATAATGTACAGTACATACAGTACAATACATGCCTTCCACAGGGTCTGTTACAGATCCCTATGTGGTGGTGTGTGCATTATCAGACTGTAACATAGGTCATTTGTCAGTTAAGTGCCCTTTGATTCACACAGTCCCATCTGCAGCTTGTGCTTGGTGCTATGGTCTTCAGCAGTCATTCAGCTAATCTATTTAGCAGTTAAACTGTTGCAGACTTTTCATATCAAAAGGAGACTAAATTAATTTCTAATGCCCTTTAATCAGCATTTGAAATAATAATCACTGTTCCCTAATAGCTCCCAGGAAGGCTTTATTGAATCTCCTGAGTCAATCAATGTGTTTGTGCGGCTTCCACATACTGTACACAAGCCTGAGATGTTACCACACTCTCACATTATGACCCCCCCCCATAAATGTGGCCCTAAGTTAAATAATAAACCAACAGTGTGAGTACAGTACTCTGTCTGGTGAACAGAACCATATTCAAAAGGTCAAATGCAGCTGTTTTTATCTCAATATCAAATCCTTTCTGTGTAACAATGAGGTACCTTACTATTATTTTTTCAAAGTAAAATTGTCAAAAAGAAACAAAAATAGCAATATCTCAAGCAAGGATTTTGCTAGAACTGTCTGGGAGTGTTCTGAGTGAGGAGCCTAATTGGATGAACCTAATGGGAGGGATATGTAACCTGAAGCTAGCCATTTTGGCAGAGAGGTTTGAAACTCTTTGTTATTGGTCTATTAACGTATACCGCCCGGTGATGTAGCCAGGTAGGCCAACATTTCTGGTATTTTCAAACAGCTCTTACACTAAAACAGCATTTCACAATGTCACAGTATTATACCAACCTCAGTGTGGCAATATATATATATATAAAACGCAGAATCATTTTATTTTTGACAGCACTGGGCTTTTAAGGTGATAGTAAATCAATAGCGTTCTTTGTCTCTTTCCATTTGCCATCAAGGTAATATAGGCAGGTTTCCACAAATCATCTGGAGCCTTCTCCTTGTTTGGTCTTAAAAGGAGCAGGGGGTTGCCAGATTGCTTTCTGTCAGCCACCGCAGAACATCTGGCCATCAGAAGATTGTGTTAATCTACTGTGTGACGCAGAAATACAATTTTTATGTCTGAAAGAGGATCCTCCGCTCTAACTGAGCACCGATAAAGATTGCCATTAGCTATGGAACAATGTGGGGAGAAATTAACTATGTTAATGATCCAATAATGATATTCTATCCATCATAGAGGGCTATGGGGGCCACATAATCATAGCTCCACTACTGGAATAGACCCTGTCCCTGCCACGGCTGTTCCAGCTGAATGAGTAGGGGCAGCCAGGGGAACCGCTGCCCTAACCAAACTGTAGCCATGATGTCCCCTCACCTCACGCTGCCTGCTTTTGCTTTTTGCAGCCTGTCACCACCTAGTAAAAGAGATCTTTATCATACCAGAGAGGCTTGCAGTCCATCGACACCGACTCGCAGGTACTTGCCTCTTGCATTGTGTCACCTGAGATTATACAGCGGGCGACCCCGCTCCCGGGGCGTGCTAATGCCTTACATGTCTTCCTGTTCCCCTGCAGATGACGGAGCCGACAGAGGGCGGAGGGAGGCGGGCCAGTCCAGCGACTCTAAGGAGTACTGCTCCTCTGATAAGGACATAGTGGAGGTGGTGAGGACGGAGTATGTGTACACGCGGCCACCGCCATGGTCCGATGGGTTGCCCACCATCCACATAATCACCCCCACCTACAGCCGCCCGGTCCAGAAGGCAGAGCTGACGCGGCTGGCCAACACCTTCCTCCACGTGGCCAACCTGCACTGGATCCTGGTGGAAGACTCTCAGAGGAGGACCCCGCTCGTTACACGCATGCTCCGGGAAACGGGTCTCAACTACACCCACCTGAACGTGGAGACTCCCAGGAACTATAAGCTGCGTGCAGACACGCGGGATCCCAGGATACCCCGGGGCACCATGCAGAGGAACCTGGCACTGCGCTGGCTCAGAGAGACCTTCAACTCCAACAGCAGCCAGGCAGGCATTGTCTACTTCGCTGATGACGACAACACCTATAGCCTGGAGCTGTTTGAGGAGGTCAGTACAGGCCTGGGGCTCGCTGGCATCTCATGGACACATACGGTCCACTAGATTCACTTTTGTGTCACTGAATATAATGTTAGTGGGGTGTTTACGGCACATAATGTACGTATTTTTGTTATTTGATTTATTTCAACAGCTACTCCTACTCCTAGTACAGTAGTAATATATTGTCGTTATTACCTGAAATATTTTGATTCCCACTGCCAACAACAGTGGTCTGAGGATAAGTTTGAACTGAGTAGTCAGTGCCTCAGGCCATCCATTTTGACTCAAGACAGATTGGCTTGAATGGATGCTGTTAGGCCCTGAGGCATTAGCCTCAGGTCTTGTTAGTGTGAAGGGGGCAAGTTGTAAATGGTGCGATCCATATCGATGGGTCGGTTATTACCTTTCCCTGGAAATCAGGCAGAGTGCTCTCCCTCTCTCTATAATCCTTCCATCACTTACACCCAGCACCAGCATTCTTTATAGGGGGGAGTAACAACCTATAGGGCTGAGCTTGAGCTAGCTGCCTCTGGGCTGACCGATAGAGAGTCAGTGAGAAACCACTCCAACCCAACTGACAGAGCAGTAAATATCAGACCATTCTCATCGACCTGCTAACAGGTGTAAGTCATGGAGGGGATGGCTATAACAGCTACATGTGAAGAGGTTGAAAGTAGACATCGATCTAAGAGATTGCAGTTGGATATGCCATGTTGTTGTGATGTGGACTTGAATTAACCTGAATGGAAAGATGCCAGCTTGTTCAGCTTGACCTGACATTTGAAATATGAAAACTGGTACAAATTAAATCATTCATACACTCATGTAAAATAGATGCTATCCAGAACCTAAAAGGGTTCTTCTGCTGTCCCCATAGGAGAACCCTTTGAAGAACCATTTTTGGTTCCAGAAAGAACCCTTTTGAGTCCAGATTGTAACCCAAAAGGGTTCTGAGGGTTTTCCATGGAACCCAAAAGAGTTCTGTCTGGAACCAAAAAGTGTTCTACGTTGAACCAAAAAGGGTTATCTTATGCTGACAGCTGAAGAACCCTTTTGGAAACCTTTTTTCTAAGAGTGTAATATCATGAACTCTTGCCCAGAGTTGTCAGTAATGTGATAATACGACAGGTTACAAAAACAACGGCTGAATCAAATACATACAGCAAGGAACTGTAATGGCCAACCTAACCTTCTGTTGTTGCTCCATTACATCATATTAAGCAGATTCTCTCACCCAGAGCAGAAGCAAAATTGTGCTTCTCTACCCTCCGTTATAAGTCCAGACCAAACCATAGGAAACATTCCATGTCGAGAGACATGGGTAGAGACTAGAGGTCGACCAATTATGATTTTTCAACTCCGATACCAATACCGATTATTGGAGGACCAAAAAAGCCGATAGCGATTAATCGGCAGATTTAAAAATTAAAAATAAAAGTATTTGAAATAATGACAATTACAACAATACTGAATTAACACTTATTTTAACTTAATATAATACATCAATAAAATCAAGTAGATAATGAAACATGTTCAATTTGGTTTAAATAATGCAAAAACAAAGTGTTGGAGAAGAAAGTAAAAGTGCAATATGTGCTATGTAAGAAAGCTAACGTTTAAGTTCCTTGCTCAGAACATGAGAACATATGAAAGCTGGTGGTTCCTTTTAACATGAGTCTTCAATATTCCCAGGTAAGCAGTTTTAGGTTGTAGTTATTATAGGACTATTTCCCTCTATACCATTTGTATTTCATTAACCTTTGACTATTGGATGTTCTTATAGGCACTTTAGTATTGCCAGTGTGACACTATAGCTTCAGTCCCTCTCCTCGCTCCTCCCTGGGCTCGAACCAGCAACACAACGACAACAGCCACAACATCGAAGCAGCCTTACCCATGCAGAGCAAGGAAAACAACCACCCCAAGGATCAGGGCGAGTGAAGTTTGAAATGCTATTAGTGCGAGCTAACTAGCCAGCCATTTCACTTCGGTTACACCAGCCTCATCTCGGGAGTTGATAGGTTTGAAGTCATAAACAGCGCAATGCTTGACACACAACTAAGAGCTGCTGGCAAAATGCACGAAAGTGCTGTTTGAATGAATGTTTACGCGCCTGCTTCTGCCTACCACCGCTCAGTCAGATACTTAGATACTTGTATGCTCAGTCAGTTATATGCAACACAGGACACGCTAATATCTAGTAATATCATCAACCATGTGTAGTTAACTAGTGATTATGATTGATTGTTTTTTATAAGATAAGTTTAATGCTAGCTAGCAACTTACCTTGGCTTACTGCATTTGCGTAACAGGCAGTCTCCTTGTGGAGTGCAACGAGAGAGAGGCAGGTCGTTATTGCGTTGGACTAGTTAACTGTAAGGTTGCAAGATTGAATCCCCCGAGCTGACAAGGTGAAAATCTATCTTTCTGCCCTTGAACGAGGCAGTTAACCCACCGTTCCTAGGCCGTCATTGAAAATAAGAATGTGTTCTTAACTGACTTGCCTAGTTAAATAAAGATTAAATAAAAAAATTGGCAAATCGGCGCCCAAAAATACAGATTTCCAATTGTTAGGAAAACTTGAAATCGGCCCTAATTAATCGGCCATTCCGATTAATCGGTCGACCTCTAGTAGAGACTCTGCTGTGAATTGTTAAAAGTAAAATAAGTTATAGTTTCACAAAAGTATGTGGACACCCCTTCAAATGAGTGGATTAGGCTATTTCATCCACACCCGTTGCTGACAGGTGAGCACACCGTCATGCAATCTCCATAGACAAACATTGGGAGTGGAATGCCCTTACTGAAGAGCTCAGTGGCATTCAACGTGGCACCGTCATGGGATGCCACCTTTCCATCAAGTCAGCTTGTCAAATTTCTGCCCTGCTAGAGCTGCCCGATCAACTGTAATTGCTGTTATTGTGAAGTGGAAATGTCTAGCAACAACAACTGCTCAGCCACGAAGTGGTAGGCCACACAAGCCACCGAGTGCTGAAACATGTAGAGCGTAAAAATCGTCTGTCCTCGGTTGCAACACTCACTACCAAGTTCCAAACTGCCTCTAGAAGCAACTTCAGCACAATAACTGTTCGTCTGGAGCTTCATGGAATTAGTTTCCATGGCCGAGCAGCCGCGCACAAGCCTAAGATTACTATGTGCGATGTCAAGTACACCGGCTGGAGTGGTGTAAAGCTCGCCACCATTGGACTCTGGAGCAGTGGAAACGCGTTCTCTGGAGTGATGAATCATGATCCACCATCTGGCAGTTCGACAGACAAATCTGGGTTTAGTGGGTGCCAGGAGAACGCTACCTCCCCCAATGCATAGTGCCAACGGTAAAGTTTAAAGAGGAATAATGGTCTGGGGCTGTTTTTCACAGAGCCCTGACCTCAACCCCATCGAACACCTTTGTGATGAATTGGAACGCAGACAGCGAGCCAGGCCTAATCCCCAACATCAGTGCCCACTCACTAATGCTCTTGTGGCTGAATGGAAGTCCTCACAGCAATGTTCTAACATCTATTGGAAAGCCTTCCCAGAAGAGTGGAGGCTGTAATATCAGTAAAGGGGGGACCAAGTTAAAGGGGGGACCATGATTTTGGAATGAGATGTTCGATGAGCAGGTGTCCACATACTTTTGGTCATGTAGAGTAGCTCATGAAATATGCATCTGCCATAGTTAAACTTCATCACTGTAAAGGGGTGCATTAATTATTAAGCTTTCATAAAAAAATGCTTTTGTTGCCTTTCCAAAGCCACAAGGAGTATTTACAGGCAGTGTCTGCTTCTCTATTTTTATCATATCTATCCTTCTCTATTCTCCTTCAGCATCCACATTCAACATTGTGAACCAGATCACTGAGAATACAATATCACCTAAATTGAATGCTTTTTTAAATGATAAAATAAGTATTGGATATAAAAGGTATATATAATGATATTGCCGCTGGGGCGGCAGCGTAGCCTAGTGGTTAGCCGGAAGGTTGCGAGTTCAAACCCCTGAGCTGACAAGGTACAAATCTGTCTTTCTGCCCCTGAACAGGCAGTTCTGTGCCCCTGAACAGGCAGCACTGTTCCCAGGCCGTCATTGAAAATAAGAATATTTTCTTAACTGACTTGCCTGGTTAAATAAAGGTAAAATTTAAAAAAATTAAAATCATGTGGTGTACTGATGAAAATGGGCCACAGTTTAGGAGTTGAACTAACCATTTTCTACTGTGTTCTCTATGGACTAAGCCACCAATTCCATCTATTAAAGACAGATAATCAACCTATAGCAGTATCAGCCTGTTCTGATGACAACTCACTTTAGAGCCTCTGTGAACCAGTTCAGATCCCCATCTCCTCCGCTTCAGATGGATTAATACACCTGGAGAGTTTGGGATTAGTTCCCTTTGTTGTGCTCCGACTTCAAAACATAGGCAGGCTGTCTCTGTGGGCCTCCCCAAGTAAAGGAAACATAGCTTACACACACACAGAGAGAGAGAGAGAGAGAGAGAGAGAGAGAGAGAGAGAGAGAGAGAGAGAGAGAGAGAGAGAGAGAGAGAGAGAGAGAGAGAGAGAGAGAGAGAGAGAGAGAGAGAGAGTTAAAGAACACTTCAAGTCCATGAAAATTGGGCAGCACTTTATGGCATTTTCACTTGCTCAGCTCTAAAAAGAGGAGAGACGGGGTACTGTTTTAGCAATGATTCCCATCAGTGGCAGCTTTGGAAACATTCATTTTCACATTGTAGCATGGAGGGAGAGGGGCAACCCCCTTCACGATGCTTGAGCCAGTTCCATTCCAGAACCTACCCATTGAGGAAAACAGCTATTTCACTCGTAGGAAAGATGCATGATCTAAACTTGTGATAAAGGTCAGTTGTCTTATGTAGAAAAATCACATGACCCTTGGGAGAGGGTGATGTCATCCCTAACACCCTATCATACTGTTAAGGGAATTTTTATCAATAATGACTAATTATGTATACATTTCAATCAGGACTGACTAATCAGAATATTATTATATTACTGTATATGTATGAATTTTCTTTATAATCCTAGTACTGAATATAATGTGTGTAAATATAATCAAGAATTAGAACAATGACTGTCTGTTCCTTGGAAGAAATGAATGTACTTATAGCCAGACTGGCTAGAAGGCTTATCTACACAGGCTGGCCTTGGCTCGGTCATAAATTATCTAAATTAGGCGATGTGGGAAGGCTTGAGAACTATACAGCCTTTGTACCAGTGTCAAGAAGAGACGGAATAGTTAGAAAACGCTGACGTAATTTTCAGTTTATAACCTGTGGTAAAATGTATCATGGGCAGTACTCTCGAGAATAAACGCAGCTGGTTGATTTTAAAGACTGATCTCTGTCCATTTTATACAAATAAGATTCTTACAAATTCTTATGAATTGACAGAGTGTTTAATTTTAATTGGGTATTAAAACATAGAGGAATTGAATTCCTGTAACACATACAAAGTGTTATTTGGGTGACTAGCCTGGCAAAGTCCTGGTCTCGGTGGCCCAGATGTGTTTCCAAACTGCACTCATAAACCCGGGCCTCCTCCATCCTGTTCTCACGCACACATCTCCTCTCTGATCCCCTGGGCTGGTGGGTTATCATCAGATACGGCTAGAATACTGGGACACAGCGCGAGCCCCGTTTCCAGAGTGTTTTCCCACCCAGCACACACACACATCCCCTCTCCCTGCTAAACACCTCATTTAAAAAGCACTTCCACAACACCAGCACCTTTATTATTGCTACTGCATTGAGTGTGGATAAATTACTCAACAGTTCAGCCCTCCTCATTAGAACACTTCCTTTCATGATTTGGGCGGCTCTCTTTCGCTGCTAGTGGTGCAGAAATACAGTCGACAAAGAGCGGGCAGCCAGGAGATTGTTTGATACTGGAAGATTAAAGGACAAACCTGAGCCTCTGAGGAATGGAAGAGGCTCGGCACCTTTCAACCAACCTGCTCTTCTTCTCCCAATCCACTCTCTATAATGGTCCTGGTCCTCAAACCCACTTAGCTCTGTCCACGTTTACTCTTCTTAGGCTGGATCCATCACAGTGGCCATGCAAGGCTTCTGTGATACATGTAACATACACACCATAGCTTTCAGATTAACTGGCTCGATTTGTATCATTGTTTGGAATTAAAACTATTGTATCCTGTAATTAATCTATATTGCCTTGTTGGCACATCTCATATAGACACTGATACACTGATCCTGTTCATTAAAAATACAAACAGTGCAAAGATGCTTAACTCTCTCTGTCCTCTCTTCTTCTCTATCCAGATGAGGTCAACAAGGAAGGTGTCTGTATGGCCTGTGGCCTTTGTTGGTGGTCTGCGCTACGAGTCTCCCAAGGTCAACGCAGCAGGCAAGGTGTACGGCTGGAAGACTGTATTTGACCCTCACCGGCCCTTTGCCATCGACATGGCGGGCTTTGCCATCAACCTGCGGCTCATCCTCTTCAAGCCCCAGGCCTACTTCAAGCTGCGAGGAGTGAAGGGAGGCTACCAGGAGAGCAGCCTTCTCCGGGAGCTGGTCACACTCAACGACCTGGAGCCCAAAGCATCTAATTGCACTAAGGTAGATAGAGCAAAATAAATGCTTTATTTTTGCATGTTATACTCTGTCATTTTACACCAGAATATAATAATTTTACCTGGTGGTATTTTATATAATGTCAGGCAAATGTGAAATACATACTCTGATGATCCTCTGGTGGATCCAACCTTAGTGCAGAGGCAGTGGCAAGTTCACTCTCTCCAAAACAACTTCATATATAACCAGGTGCTAAAAATGTCAGTGGATCCATTAGGTAACTGGCAGGCTCCCCTCACATAGTGGGTGTGATTGTAAACGGCTTCAGGCCACTGTGTGGTGTTTCATGCCCATTTCATCTCCGGCCTCGCTGTTCCCTGCCTGGCCCTGGCCCTAGCCCCAGCTGCTAAGCCTCTCCCTGGGCAGAGGAGTCACCCAGGGGCCTTAGCCCACCACCACTCACACTCACATAATGGGATATTCAGCCTGATTATATTCAGGACTCCTGGAGGGGAGTAGATGAAAAGAGCTGGGGGGGGGGGGCATCCTAGCATGCATTCAGCCCAGATGAGCACAGGGCGAGGGATGAGTCGTGCTCCGGCAACTCTCCTCCTTATAATCTACCTCTTCAGACGCAAGTGTGACTATTAACCTCATCTACACCTGGGTAAAGTGGGAGTTGGCTCCTGGTGGAGGGAGCTCAAACACACCCCATGCATAATTCATTACTGAGGTGAAGGAGATGAAAGGTAGGGCTGCTCAGAGACTGAGGGGAAGAAAATGAGCTCTATACGTCGATTCATTTCCACCATCACTCTCCTGGATGTGAGTCCGGTCTCCAGAGCCAAATCATCCCACTCCAAAGGCTTGATTGGGGCTATAGTTACCGGTACGTGACGCACCCAAAATAACCAAGTTGCATCACTTACAAAGAGCAAAAAAAGAGCAAGTTTTTATTTTTCCACTACAGGAGCACTCTCTATTCACTATCATAAAATGTTGAGCAAGGTCGAGCTGACACACAGGAGTACAATCTTATAGATAGTTTTCCTATTGTACCATCTGTACTGTTCTTGTTGCTATATCTAGGAGTAGATGCTCAGAAGAACATCACCACCGCCCATGCAGAGAGGAAAGGAGAGAGAAGGAGTAGATGGGTGTGTGTTCGATCCTGAGAGTGCTGCCTGATGCTGATTCTTCTCTCTGATATTTCTCTACAGATTCTCGTTTGGCACACTAGGACAGAAAAACCTGTCCTTGTAAATGAGGGAAAGAAAGGATTTACAGACCCCAATGTGGAGATTTGACGTTGTCTCCTCGGGCGATGGTAAAGAGATCAATTATTCAAATCTCAGACTTATTTTACTAATTTATATACAAATATTTGTATGACCTTTGGTGAACAGGGAAATGGTATACCAATGATAAGCACATTTTGGGATATTGTTTAAATTATCCATTGCTTTTACAGACACCCACATGTTTGGGCTAAAAGAGTTATTACAGCTATATTGATCTGTACTGCAGATTGACTTCATTATGAATGTGTGTAATTTCTCAGTGAGTCCTTGCTCTCTGTTCCAGGTGGTTGTCTAATATGGACCCTGAGAAGAAAAAGAGGCCATCTCCCAGTGCAAACAGTGTTAATGTCTTAATCATTTCAGAAAAGACTGCCTCGGGGGTCAAATCCTAATCCCCTTGACTGAAACTAAACACTTTTAATATTGGGATTACAAATGCATCATATTAAAGCACAGATTAGTACAAGATGGCAATATTTATCAGGTTAAATGTTGCCAGCAGCACCAACATGAAGCAGACGGTGAGAGCTGAGCGATTAAGGATCAACGGGAGATCGATGCTCTCTGAACCTGCATGACACCATACTGCGTCTGTAGTGTCCTAACACGAGACAGCACAAGACAAACATTGCAGGAGGGAGGGAGTTAGGCAGCCAATGAGATGAAGCGTTTACTGGCCTGAACAGGCTAATGAGATATCCATTGTCTTTCCCTCTATAGACATGGATCTTCAGGGCAGGGGATGAGATCCTGAGATCTTAGTAGGGTCTGTAAGAGACCTTCAATAGACATGTACTGCAATGGCCTCCACGTCTTCAGACAGAACAATCATGGAGAATCCGAATCCGAATCTCTCAGAAGATCAATTCTACTTTCAGCAAACACTAAAAGTTCAAAAAGGGAAGGAATGTCCTTTTTGTATAACTAAAACTATGTCGCTTTTATTTAATTTGCTAGTTTTTTGTGTTTACATGCATTTTCTTGCTAGTTCAAAACTACTGACTGACTCTTGCCTCCATTTTGAAAGCTAAAGCTGGGGAACCATCCATTTTCAGTGTCATTCTCAGACATGTAATTCAGTGTGTACTGATGCTATTCACTTGAAATAACTGACATCAAGATGGGCTCCTAACTCTTGGGAGGCAAACAATATTACAGGTCAAATTCCTAAAAACATAACTTAGCACTTAAAAGCACTAGTGACTGTGTTCCTAAGTGGAAACACATGTACATACTAATTTAGCACAGGAACAATTAGTGGACTCATAGTAAGGTCCTCTCAGATAAAATGTAACAACTGAATTTATATAGATGTAAAATAAAAACTAAGAATTGACTTAGGCATTGCCAAGAACACCTCAATGTATGACAACTGGCATAGCACATGTTCACTCCTGTTTTTCAATCACATGCCATGAACAGTATAACAGCACATCACCACGTTAGGTTTAACCCAACTTTGTGCATATGTTACAGTATTATCATTGCCCAATGATGAGCAGTTTGGCAGATGGCCATATAGTATGCTGGTTTATATAACCACAATAGCTAACTAGTAGAGTAGGACAACAGAAAGCAATCAAAGTTATCTAAGCTAAAGGCACTGACAGTCGAGATATACAGTAAAATGTGAACAAGCACCTATGTTCACAGTGTGTATTGCCGACATAAATTAGATATTTGCTCTCGTATCACAGCGAATAATCTATAAGCTCACTGCAGTGTAGAAATGTTACTGTATACTTAACCTCAGTTTCATCAGCGGTAGACAGACAATCATGCTAAAATGTTTCCAAGAAACAACCATCATTCATTAATGGGTCTATGAACTGTAAGCGAGTAAGAAGGCAAATCAAATATACCATGAAAACTAGAAGAAGATCCTCTGCTTTGGACAACTACTAGTAAGATACCCCATGCTAGAACCCCAGTCTACAACACCATCCTATGCATGTATGCTCAGTCCTAGTTTCTTGCCCTGACAAAACTGTACCAGGTACGGGTTGAAGTTAGTTTTGCGACACGCTTTGTGACAATTCTTGGATATAACAGGCAAAACGTAATGACAAGCACAAGTGAATTGGTGTCATGCTCAACTATACCTTTGCAGTATTAAGGTTTCATGTCCGCTTCAATTTCTTAATGTATCCTTCAGTAATTCCTCAAATGTAGGTGAAGACACTAATGGCAAACTATGAAAAGGGGAGATTAATGACCAGTATAGTTATGGCCTATTCAATTATCCAAAGCAGTATTAGATCAGATACGGTTTTCCTATCAGGCACTGTTCCCCCATCGGATACGGCTCCCCCCAAAATATGCTCTCTCATCAGGTACTGGTATTCAAATGGATACGCCAGCATGTCATTTCTGACCATTTCTATTTAATAGTATTATTTAATTGAGGAATTCAAACCAAATGTTTTGCGATCAAACAACATCTGTTCATGTTCATGTTGACCTCATCTCAGTACCATTAACTTCATTAGGCAAGAATCAATGTCTTCTGATCTGTTTCCATTCTCCAAAATGTAAAGTAAAGTCTGTATATTTATGCGAAAATCAATAGAAATATATTTATTTATGTATTTATTTGAAGTATGAATGTCCTCTTGTCAAATTGAATTATAATTGAACATTTCTTGGTCCATGTTTGCCCCCACCCTCTTCTTTTCTCATCTGTGCCTCTCAGCCACTGAGGTTCAGAAACCACACAGAAAAGCTCTTCTGAGGTCACATTTAGGTTTGCGGGCAACACCAACAAACTGAGACACAACATTTCATTGTTTTCCATCAATTCTGTATTGCTCTGACTTCAATCGCTATCAATAGCCTTCATTTTTAATGACCTTTCTTAGAATTGATTGTGTTCATTCATGTGAATTTAGGAAAAATGTTCGGGCCTGTCTGCAGAGATGAACCCAGACAACACTAAGAGTTATACATAATGGAAGTGCAATTTCATCTCGGACATTTAATGGAGCTTGCTCCTACACTGTTGTAATCACTTATAGAATCATAAGTTAAGTGTAGTACTCTGACGGTACAAAACTC
Source organism: Oncorhynchus gorbuscha (assembly GCF_021184085.1). Classification (NCBI taxonomy): domain Eukaryota; kingdom Metazoa; phylum Chordata; class Actinopteri; order Salmoniformes; family Salmonidae; genus Oncorhynchus; species Oncorhynchus gorbuscha. The sequence goes on from NC_060185.1 coordinate 27,674,871, forward strand.
AAACTTCTCCTTACATCCCTGGCGTTCTCACACTCTCACAGTTGGATCAACGAGCGATACTATTCTGACAGTCAGAAACGGCTTTAATGTAATGGAACAGCCTCATCCAGTGTTTAGCTTCGTAGTGGTACATACATAATGTAACAAAGGTGATGGCTCATACTGTACTAGGCTCTAAATGCTTTCTTAGGGCAAATCACACTCCCCCTTCCTTTACCTACTTTGATCCACAGTCATCTTCCATCCTTGTGTGAATCACTTCTTCTGCATGTAACTCTAAAGGTTGTTCATTTCTCCTCATGACTCCTTCTCAGAGATACCATATGACATTTATCAAGACAAATAAACAACTGAAAAGTTAAGTACTTGGCGAATGTCTTTGTATTTGAGAGTCTCCACTGCACTGATCGTTCAGTTTAATTCACCATCACATGTCACTGGTTCATCTCAAAAGCACAATCTATGTATTTGCTGTCCAATCAAATAAAATACAATGACATAGTGAAAGTACGTGTCCTTGAATCCGAACAAACACCTATACATTAAAATACCTGAAATCTCCAAATTAGTATCCTCTGACAAAATTCTCACAATAGACATACAGTATGAAGAGGTAATACACAAACAACAAGTACAATCCAGATATTGCAGTACATTGCAATCCAGATATTGCCGTGGCCCATCGAATATAATGAAGGCACAGTTACGTTTGCAAGATCAAGTAGGATGCTTAATTAGTCTGGATCATTCAGAGGCTGGGGCTTCCCAACAGGAAATAAATGCCATGTGCAGTGATGTGAATCGATTCTGAGTAGCTATCCAGCTAGGTCCCTGATGGCAGGCAGAGTGTGGAAATGTGAGAGGATGGAACTCCTAACCATACCTCCATTCTACCAGGCCATCCTCACTGTACGTCAACAGTCATTCCAAGGTCAGGCTCGCTGGCAAATTGGATTTTACCATCAGTTTCCTGCTCCTCAAAGACAACAACCTGAGATCAACAAAAACAAAAGGCTCTGAAACACAGCAGAGGTCAACACAGCAGCAGGGTGCCAAGGTGTGGAGACATGTTCAGAGGAAAGGGAAGTCGTCTGAGGACTATTCCTGCAAAGCACTGACAAGTTCAATATCATCAAACCCAGCTGCTATAGCTGTATATCAAAATTGTTGACCTGTGATGTTCCTAACAGAGGCATTTGAGTGAACTCCTGTGGAGGGTGAGGGAGATTTTTCAGTAACAGTTATGGCATCAGTACCTGGTTGTTTCCTCGGTTAAGCCAGGGGGCGGGGAGGTAGAGAGTTTGCTGGGGCCCCATGGACCAGTGGCGTCCAAGATTTTGCCCGTTGATAAAGACCACTCCTTTACTCCAACCCTGTGAATAAAAAAACACTGTAATCAGTGACTTGAAAATCAGAGTTTAGAGTTTCTCTGGGATCTTCTTTAACCACTTTGTTTATCTGATGTGTGAGGCCTAATACACTAGCTATGAATAAACCAGAGACAGGCCTACTACCCTATGCATCAATAAACAGTATGGACAGGTGGTGCTGTCTTCCATAACCATAGAGCCTTTTGGGCTGCTTTACTCACAGGCAGCCTGATGAAGGTGTCTCTGGGATGGTCACCCACATATAGCTTGCCGTGGAAAAACCCTGGGAAGGAAGGCTTCTGGAAAACAGAGTTCCACTGGCCTGATGCACTCAGTCTGAAACATGGGACAAGATCACCCTACTATAACACAGGAAATTACTGACTAATACAATTTCTCGTCATATTTATTCATGTAACAAAATCATTTGTGAGAGTGTACAATGGCATGGCTTCAGTCATGGATATGTAAATGGTTTTATTCCACTTCTGATCTTTTGATGTAGTGTTGTTCTCAGTGGGCAAGCATTTTCAAGACGGCGCTAATTTCCCAGTTGATTATAATGTGGTTTTAACATGGTATTGGGAAACCACATGAAAAAGCTGTTATTTCTGCAATCTGGCATTGTAATTCAATGCTCAGTGAGAACTAAGAAGATAATCAACTGAACAAAATCAGAGGTAGGCACGAGCAATGACAGAGACTCAGAACAGAACAAATAAACATGAAGACGGAAATTGAAAGATGTACATGATCAGTACAAACCTATTTACAAAGCCAGGCTTCATATCTAGACTATGAATGATAAAGTCTCGTAGCGGGGTATTGTTCAACTCAATGTCTCCGACAAGACCTGAAAAATAAGCCAAGGCTGAAATAAGGCAGTCTTTGATTTTCTACATTCAGTGGTTAATTAGCTGCTATTGAGCACCTATTCTGAAAGGATTTACGAATAGATGTGTCTAGTTATACAACCACAAGGCTATCACTGACCCAGATACAGTAGGTTAAACTATTTTATTACCTTTACGCTGTTCATCTAGGAGTTTACCATAGTTCAGTCTCCCAGAGTTCTCCACGAGTAAACTCAATGTTCTCTCCCCCTTCAATGAAAAGTACATAAAAGATGTGGAAACAATTGGAGGTGTTATCTACAGTTTACAATGCAAAGCAGACTAAATAAAGACAATAGAGGAAACATGTTGCTTTCAGTTGGACTGCAGATAAGTCCAATCTGCTGCTGTGTGATAGAAAAGCAGCATGGACTTGTTTTCCAATAACAGGCAGGTGCAAAGTTAGTGATTGTGATTCCTCTTTGTTAGAACAACATTTGTCTGAAAACTTTCTGTTGGAATAATCCTAGCACCTTAGTGACAAACGCATTTATCAGCATCACCAGAAGCTTTCACCTCTAACATGGTGTTGAATATTAACTATCCAGTTTTGAAAGCAGCTCAGCAGCACACCTACAGCCTGAATACAACTTTTTTTTATGTGTTATTGTCACATACACCGGATAGCTGCAGCGAAATGTGTTGTTTTACAGTCAGCCATAGTATTACCCCGCCCCCCGCCCAAATTAGGGTTAAGTGCCTTGCTCAAGGGCACATCGAGAGATTTTTCACCTTTTCAACTCGGATATCCAAACCAGTGACATTTTGGTTACTGGCACAACACTCTCTCCACTAGGCTACCTGTTTCCCAAAACAAACACTATCACTATACCTTTCCATCAGGCAGAGCACACTCCAGCATCTTATAGTCCAGTACACCAACAAAGAGTTTGTCCACAAACACCTAGAAGACAAGAGAAGTTTATTAGTACAAGCAATCTACTGACATAGGGTACTTGACGTTTGCTATTATCATGAAATAATTATGATATAATGCCATGTAGCTGTGTCTGTCTGTACTTACCAGGGCTCTGTCTCTAACATTGTTCATGGAGCTCAGAAGGCCTCCGCTGTGGATTATGGTCTCATACAGAGTGTAGCCGTTAGACTGACCATTGTTATTGTTGACAGGAAGGTTCTCCATGTTGACTGGTTTCTCTGACTTCAAGGGCTACACCAGGACAAAACAAGAACAACTTCCTATCTAATCTGACATGATTATATATTATATGATACAGTGACATTAGAAAGTATTCATACCCCTTGATTTATTCCACATTTTGTTGTTTTACAGCCTATATTCAAAATGGATTAAATAGATTTTTTCTCGCCCATCTACACACAATACCTCATAACGACAAAGTGAAAACATGTTTTTTGAAATGTCTGAAAATGTATTGAAAATGAAATACAGAAATATCTAATTTACATACACTACCATTCAAAAGTTTGGGGTCACTTAGAAATGTCCTTGTTTTTGAAAGAAAAGCATATTTTTGGCCAATAAAATAACATCAAATTGATCAGAAATACAGTGTAGACATTGTTGATGTTGGAAATGACTATTGTAGCTGGAAACAGCAGATTGTTTATTGAATATCTACATAGGCATTCAGAGGCCCATTATCAGCAACCATCACTTCTGTGATCCAATGGCACGTTGTGTTAGCTAATCCAAGTTTATCACTTTAAAGGCTAATTGATCATTAGAAAACCCTTTTCCAATTATGTTAGCACAGCTGAAAACTGTTGTTCTGATTATAGAAGCAATAAAACGGGCCTTCTTTAGACTAGTTGAGTATACCTAGTTTGAGAAACAGACGCCTGAAAAGTCCTCAACTTGCAGCTTCATTAAATAGCACCCGCAAAACACCAGTCTCAACGTCAACAGTGAAGAGGCGACTCCGGGATGCTGACCTTCTAGGCAGAGTTCCTCTGTCCAGTGTCTGTGTTCTTTTTCCCATCTTAATCTTTTATTTTTATTGGCCAGTCTGAGATATGGCTTTTTCTTTACAACTCTGCCTAGAAGGTCAGCATCCCGAGTCGCCTCTTCACTGTTGACGTTGAGACTGGTGTTTTGCTTGTGCTATTTAATGAAGCTGCAAGTTGAGGACTTTTCAGGCGTCTGTTTCTCAAACTAGACACTCTAATGTACTTGTCCTCTTGCTCAGTTGTGCACCGGGGCCTCCCAGTCCTCTTTCTATTCTGGTTAGGGCCAGTTTGTGCTGTTCTGTGAAAGGTGTAGTACACAGCGTTGTACGAGAGCTTCAGTTTCTTGGCAATTTCTCACATGGAATAGCCTTCATTTCTCAGAACAAGAATAGACTGATGTGTTTCAGAAGAAAGTTATTTGTTTCTGGCCATTTTGAGCCTGTAATCGAACCCACAAATACTGAATCTCCAGATACTCAACTTCTCTAATGAAGGACCAGTTGTATTGCTTCTTTAAATCGGCACAACAGTCTTCAGCTGGGCTAACATAATTGCAAAAGGGTTTTATAATGATAAATTAGCATTTTAAAGTGATAAACTTGGATTAACTAACACAACGTGCCATTGGAACACAGGAGTGATGGTTGCTGATAATGGGCCTCTGTACACCTAAATAGATATTTAATTAAAAATCAGCCGTTTCCAGCCACAATAGTCATTTACAACATTAACAATGTCTACACTGTATTTCTGATCAATTCTAGGTTATTTTAATGGACAAGAAATGAGCTTTTCTTTCAAAAACAAGGACATTTCTATGTGACCCAAGTCTTTTGAACGGTAGTGTAAATATTCACGCCCCTTTGCTATGACACTCCAAATTGAGCTCAGGTGCATCGAATTTCCTTTGATCATCCTTGAGATGTCACTACAACTTGATTGGTGTCCACCTGCAGCCCATTCAATTGTTTGGACATGATTGAGAAAGAAACACACCTGTCTATATAAGGTCCAACAGTTGACAGTGCATGTCATAGCAGGAACTATATCGTAAAGTCAAAGGAACTGTCTGTAGATCTCCGAGATAGAATTGTTATGAGGCATACAGTATTATGGGGAAGGGTATAAAACAATTTCTAGAGTGTTGAAGAGCACAGTTTACAAGAGCACAGTGGTCTCCATCATTGGGAAATTGAAAAAATATGGAACTACCCAAAAGCCAAACTGAGCAACTGGGCAAGAATGACCTTTGGTCAGGGAGTTGACCAAGAACCCAATGACAACTCTGACAGAACTACAGAGTTCCTTGGCTGAAATGGGAGAACTTGCCAGAAGGAAACAGTCTCTACAGCACATCACCAATATTGGCTTTATGGTAGAGTGGCCAGACGGAAGCTACAAGTGAGAAAAAGGCACATGAGGGCACGCCTGAAGTTTGCAAAAAGGCATGTGAAAGACTCGGAGCATAAGGCAAAAGATTCTGTGGTCTGATGAGACAAACATTTTACTCTTTGGCCTGAATGCAAACACTATGTCTGGAGAAAACCAGGTATTGCTCATCACCTGTCTAACACCATCCCTACTGTGAAGCATGGTGGTGGCAGCATCATTCTATGGGGATGTTTTTCAGCAGCAGTTACTGGGAGACTGGTAAGGATAGAGGGAACAATGAATGGAGCCAAACACAGGCACATCCTTGATGAGAACCTGCTTCAGACTGTAAACAACCTAAGACTGGGGGGCGAAGATTTACATTCCAACAGGACAATGACCCCAAGCACATAGCCAAAGCAATGCTGGAATGGCTTCAGAACAAGAATGTGAAAGTCCTTGAGTGGCCCAGCCAAAGCCCAGACTTGAATTTGTGGAAAGACTTGTAGATTGTTATTCATCGCGCTCTCCGTCTAATTTAACAGAGCTTGAAAAAATCTGGAAGGAAGAATGGGAGAAAATCCCCAAATCCAGATGTGCAAAGCTGATAAAGACATACATAAGACAACTCAAGCTGTTAACACCGCCAAGGCGCTTCCACAAAGTATTGACTCAGGGGTGTGAATACTTATGAAAATGTGATATTTCTGTATAGAATTGTCATTAGATGTGCAAAAATGTATTAAAAAAGAAGTCTATTTAATCCATGTGAATTCAGGCTAACACAACAATAAGTCAAGGGGTATGAATACAGTGGCAGTGTATATACAGTGTTTTCGGAAACTATTCAGACCTCTTGACTTTTCCACATTTTGTTACGTTACAGCCTTATTATAAAATGGATTCAATATGGTTTTTTGTCCTCAACAATCTAAACATAATACCCAATAACGACAAAGCAAACAGTAAAAAAAAAAAAAAACATTTTTGCAAATGTATTACAAATAAAAAACTTAAATACCTTATTTACATAAGTATTCAGACCCTTTACTATGAGACTCGAAATTGTGTTCAGGTGCATCCTGTTTCCATTGATCATCCTTGAGCTGTTTCTACAACTTGATTGGAGTCCACCTGTGGTAAATTCAATTGATTGGACATGACTTGGAAAGGCACACACCTGTCTATATAAGGTTCTGCAGTTAACAGTGCATGTCAGTGCAAAAACAAAGCCAGGGGGTTGAAGGAATTATCCGTAGAGCTCGGAGACAGGATTGTGTCGAGGCACAGATCTGGGGAAGGGTACCAAAACAATTCTGCAGCATTGAAGGTCCCCAAAAACACAGTGGCCTCCATCATTCTTAATGGGATAAGTTTGGAACCACCAAGACTCTTCCTAGAGCTGGCCGCCCAGCCAAACCCAGCAATCTGGGGAGAAGGGCCTTGGTCAGGGAGGTGACCAAGACCCGATGGTCACTCTGACAGAGCTCTAGAGTTCCTCTGTGGAGATGGGAAAGCCTTCCAGAAGGAAAACCATCTCTGCAGCACTTCAGCAATCAGGCCTTTATGGTAGAGTGGCTAGACGGAAGCCACTGCTCAGTAAAAGGCACATGACAGCCCGCTTGGAGTTTGCCAAAAGGCAGCTAAACACTCTCAGACCAGAGAAACAAGATTCTCTGGTTTGATTTAACCAAGATTGAACTCTTTGGCCGGAACTCCAAGCGTCACGTCTGCAGAAAACCTGGCACCAATCCTTACGGTGAAGCATGGTGGTGGCAACATCATGCTGTGGGGATGTTTTTTAGTGTCAGGAACTGGGAGACTAGTCAGGATTGAAGGAAAGATGAACGTAGCAAATTACAGAGAGATCCTTGATGAAAACCTGTTCCAGAGCACTCAGGAACTCAGACTGGGCGAGACCTAAAAATAGCTGTACAGCATTTCTCCCGATCCAAACTGACAGAGCTTGAGAGGATCTGAGAAACTCCCCAAATACAGGTGTGCCAAGCTTGCAGAGACATACCCAATAAGACTCAATACTGTAACAGCTACCAAAGGTGCTTCAACAATGTACTGAGTAAAGGGTATGAATACTTATATAAATGTGATATTTTTTTCTCCATTTTTTATAAATTAGCAAACATTTCAAAAAAACTATTTTTGCTTTGTCATTATGGGGTATTGTGTGTAGATTTATGAGGGGGGGAAACAATGTAATACCTTTTAGAATACGGCTGTAACATAAATCTTTGGGGGAAAAAGTCAAGTGGTCTGAATACTTTCCAAAGCACTGTATAATATAAAGGTCGAGGTCCATTTTTAGAAAGCCAATTACCATAATTATGAAATACATTATTTCTACAAGTGTCTGGATTTAGACGGTGGGAAAGTAATTGTCGTCTCATAAGGGAGCAAATTACAGCAATGGCTTGTGAATAATTAATGGTTTACGCAAGTACCAGACACGCTGCTACATTTGCCCAGAAAATATACAATGAAGAGAGCATGTAAGGAGGTCTCATACAGTGTATATCTAATTCTAGTGATACTGTATACAATAATTTCTAGTGATAGATATACAACCAATTCTTGTGATATTGTATTCAACCAAGTCCTGTGCATCACAACCAAGCAGTCCAGACCAGGTTACAGCAGACAGCGTGCTACTTGGGCCCTAGCTGCTCACCTTCTCAGTAAACTGCAGGCTCTCCCACAGTGACAGATGCTTCTGAATGATGACAGGCTCATACACTCTCCTGGCCTGGAGGGAGGGAACCTCAGGAAGCTTCTCACCTGAGTTACACAGATATAGTCAGATATAGAACATGCGGGAAAGTGGGAGTCTCTTGGTGGATAGAAACTGTACTTTTGAGTTTACCAACACGAACAGAGGGTTTAGTAGGAACATCAATACACTCTAAGGGCTCTATTTTTGTCTCTAGTGTCAAACACATGTTAGTTTGCAATTTTGTCATGTAGAAATTGGCTTACGAGCATTATCAAGCTCGAACACCATGTTCGGCAACTTACCAGTCTTATATCAGAACGTGATCCAAAGTGCTAATTTCAGGCAGGGCTGGTAGGGATATTTAAGACCAACCAAAAGCTGGTTTTAGTGGTAACGCAGTTGGTTATGGCATGAATTTTGGCAGTGGAAACGCAGCCTATCCAGCACACTGCCCATATGCGCATGGACCAAGAGTAGCCTAATGTGCTTTTGGTGCCTGCGTACTTCATATTTAGAAATATAAAAACAAAACGTTTTCTCCCATTCTCCTGCTTTTTGAATTCTCCCTTTTCTAGTCCTCCTGGTTTTGACCCTTGCCTGTTTCTGGACTTTGTACCCATCTGCCTTACCATTCTGCCTGCCTTGTCCATGAGCCTGTCTGCCACTCTGTACCTCCTGGACTCTGATCTGGTTTTGACCTTTTAGCCTGTCCATGACAATTCTCTTGCCTACCCCTTTGGAATAATAAACATTGTAAGACTCTAACCATCTGCCTCCTGTGTCTGAATTTGGGTCTCACCTTGATAGTAACATCTGGAGATGTGTGAATGTGATCTGTAAAATGGTTCCAATTTATGTAAATAAAACACAGGCCTATTTGGGAGCAGTATAACGGTGAGTGGACAATCTCCCTTTTTATATTGGATCTTTGTCCAGCTACTGTGAAAAGTTTGGGTGTGCGTAAAACCCTAGAAATTATGGTGCCTGTAAGTGTGAGACAACCTATTTGAAACAAGTTTAGTTTAGAATTTGAATTGAATTATTCGTTCTCTTTTGAGGCCTTGTCAATAATGAAGTATAGGCTGAGCCAGTGTGAATGCTATTGAAGCCACGCAATTACTTAGAACAACGTGGACTGCAAATGGGTTCAAGTTAATGTATTTGGTTCTACGTTTTGTTTCTGTAAGCCATTTAACAAACTATAACAGACTAACATTGGAATTGGAGATGATTCCAAGGCAATACATAAAAGACCGTAAATACACAACTTGATATTTCGCCAAGGAGCACGTTCAGATTGGCCAGTGAGGGGCCGTGTTTATTCATCAACTACATAAAAGACCGTAAATACACAACTTGATATTTCGCCAAGGAGCACGTTCAGATTGGCCAGTGAGGGGCCGTGTTTATTCATCAACTACATAAAAGACCGTAAATACACAACTTGATATTTCGCCAAGGAGCACGTTCAGATTGGCCAGTGAGGGGCCGTGTTAATTCATACATTCATAATTCATTCATTCAATACTGCTCAAAAAATAAAGGGAACACTAAAATAACACATCCTAGATCTGAATGAATGAAATATTCTTATTAAATACTTTTTTTTACATAGTTGAATGTGCTGACAACAAAATTACACAAAAAATATCAATGGAAATCAAATTTATCAACCCGTGGAGGTCTGGATTTGGAGTCACACTCAAAATTAAAGTGGAAAACCACACTACAGGCTGATCCAACTTTGATGTAATGTCCTTAAAACAAGTCAAAATGAGAATCAGTAGTGTGTGTGGCCTCCACGTGCCTGTATGACCTCCCTACAATGCCTGGGCATGCTCCTGATGAGGTGGCGGATGGTCTCCTGAGGGATCTCATCCCAGACCTGGACTAAAGCATCCGCCAACTCCTGGACAGTCTGTGGTGCAACGTGGCATTGGTGGATGGAGCGAGACATGATGTCCCAGATATGCTCAATTGGATTCAGGTCTGGGGAACGGGCGGGCCAGTCCATAGCATCAATGTCTTCCTCTTGCAGGAACTGCTGACAAACTCCAGCCACATGAGGTCTAGCATTGTCTTGCATTAGGAGGAACCCAGGGCCAACCGCACCAGCATATGTTCTCACAAGGGGTCTGATGATCTCATCTCGGTACCTAATGGCAGTCAGGCTACCTCTGGCGAGCACATGGAGGGCTGTGTGGCCCCCCCAAAGAAATGCCACCCCACACCATGACTGACCCACCGCCAAACCGGTCATGCTGGAGGATGTTGCAGGCAACAGAACGTTCTCCACGGAGTCTCCAGACTGTCACGTCTGTCACATGTGCTCAGTGTGAACCTGCTTTCATCTGTGAAGAGCACAGGGCGCCAGTGGCGAATTTGCCAATCTTGGTGTTTTCTGGCAAATGCCAAACGTCCTGCACGGTATTGGGCTGTAAGCACAACCCCCACCTGTGGACGTCGAGCCCTCATACCACCCTCATGGAGTCTGTTTCTGACCGTTTGAGCAGACACATGCACATTTGTGGCCTGCTGGAGGTCATTTTGCAGGGCTCTGGCAGTGCTCCTCCTGATCCTCCTTGCACAAAGGCGGAGGTAGCGGTCCTGTTGCTGGGTTGTTGCCCTCCTACGGCCTACTCCACATCTCCTGATGTACTGGCCTGTCTCCTGGTAGCGCCTCCATGCTCTGGACACTACGGGCCGAATACTTTCTCAAGGCACTGTACACAACAGCATGAGACATTTGTCAATCAGTGTTGCTTCCTAAGTGGACAGTTTGATTTCACAGAAGTGTGATTGACTTGGAGTTACATTGTGTTGTTTAAGTGTTCCCTTTATTTTTTTGAGCAGTGTATATATATATATATATTGTATATATAGCGCTATATTGTGTTAGGGCTCTATTTTAACAAACCTAACTACTAGCTGGAGTTATATTGTCACGGACGTCATCAGGGAAATGACCAGACCAAGGTGCAGCGTTGTGAGCGTACATTTCACTTTATTATAAATGTCGCCAACAGAAACAAACGTGACGCTTACTAGGGCTATTCAGGCCACTAACAAAGACAACTAAGGTGGCAAAACAGGCTGCCTAAGTATGAGTCCCAATCAGAGACAACGATAGACAGCTGTCCCTGATTGACAACCATACCTGGCCAAAACATAGAAACAGAAGACATAGAAATAAAGAAACTAGAATGCCCACCCTTGTCACACCCTGGTCTAACCAAAATATAGAATAAAAGCCTCTATGGCCAAGGTGTGATATATATATATATATTGAAAATGACCTGTTTATTCAGACTGTAATTGATAGATAATATTAATGATCGATTACAATTATTAAATCTATTTATTTTTGTCACAACAATCATTTCATATGATCATTTTGACCTCTGCATACAGTGGTATGTCACAAATGGCAAGTCCAGATAAATGCAGAAGTGGAAAACATCTGTGACCCAGGAAATAATCCAGGTTTTTAAGATAATTACTGGGAAAACATCTGAGCTTGACAACAGTAGCAACATCCAGCTGGTATTACAGGTCACACAATCATACCCATTCTCCCTTTTCCAACTGTTGGAGCTGAATGTTGGTGCTCTGTAAGAGATGTCCTCCAGCCCTCTTTAAGGTGTTGAAGCACTCTGAGAAACCTGCAGCCACTTAGGGTTATTGGTGGAAAGTGCTCCCCTACCACTATGTTCAACATCTGGGCCACTAAAAGGGGCTAATGGGTGGCAAAAATCACCTAGTCCTGAAATGGCATTCAGAGTTTAAAATCCAAGTATTTCTTTGGAGAAAATTGCTGTTTCACACTTTTGCTGTATGGTATTGTGTGAGCTGCCTGACAGTTATCAGCTGCAGTTTATAAACTTGAAACTTTAATGTCATTGGATTCTACAGTGGATTGATATTTGAACTCAATTTAAAGAATGTTGTGCAAGTTGGACTGCCTGCCACATGCATAATCAAATCATATTACCTTGGCTTTTAACCACTACAGACCATTTTGAAGAACAATACTATTTATTTAATGTTATTAAACCAAGTGTTAGATATTCAATTGACAGTATTTTCGTTCAATTTATGGTCAATTATTAGAGATGTTTTAGTCTGTGACTATGGGTACGCATTACTTGCATTACTCAAAAGCCCTGTGATAGACTAGCGCCCTGTCCAGGGGGTGTACTTGTACTGTACATTAAGGTGCCTCATTCTATAGAAACAGGAGAAAGGCTCCTGCTCCTATAAACCATTCCGGCTTGCAAAAGTCAAGGCTACTTACTTACACAGGCTATGCATGACTCATGAAACTCATGAGCTGAGAGCCAAACAATAGCATATATCAAGTTGGATCTAAACACAGAATTAGGTCATGTGGTGCTGAATAGAACATAGACGCACGCTTTATTTGAGGGGTGGGAGGTGGGGCGTGTCCCTAATCTGATGTCCCCTCCTATCCCTGCTGTACTGTAGTCCAGAGTATCTCAAACTCGTTCCTGGGTGTGTGTGTGTGTCCCCCTCCTCCCCGCTTGATGATGAGTTGGTTATTTGAATCAGCTTTGTAGTGCTAGGGCAAAAAAACTAAAACATGCACCCAGGAGGGGGGAAGGGAGTTTTAGGAACGCTCCTGTAGTTCACCATACCCAGCATCAATCTCACACACTCATCTCTGATTGGGCAAGACATACTCACTGTTCCCCATAGGGTCTTATTAAGTGACTTTGGAAAATGATACAAAGAGCCCCTCACGGCGACACTCACTGTGATAGCGGCTCAATACATTCCTCAGAAGAGTGTACTTGGTGGTGTAATCCCCTGCCTCAGATAACGGAGCATCGTAATCTGAAAAGATAATGCTACTATCAGAACAGCAAGAGGCACGAGGAGCGAGAGGCGGGGATACCTCCTCCCGTGTCCGATGAGTTTCACTCTGCTCCTTTCAAACATCTTAGCCAGCAGGAGACATATTTTGTGGTTATCTTGACAGATATGGCTGCAGGAGTTTGGATGGAGGCAAGAGGCAGTGAAGAAAATAAAATGCAAATACAGACTACTGATAAACTTGAAGGTCAAAGAGCCGGTGCCAATGTGCCACTGTTACTGTGTTTGACATCAATGTCATTCTCCTGAGTAGCGAGGTTGTTACAATTTCAACAGTCCCAAACAGGATATAAAACCCATCATGCAGTCGTTCTTTTACATTTCCCATGCATTTTATTAGCTGATGAATTAATTATGCAGTGAGTGCTAAAATGCAGCCTGAGGTCAAGCACTGTTGAGGAGTGACAGCCCCATCTACTGGCCTTTACAAACAGTACATTGACGGTGCATTACTGTAACATCGCCTGCACAACTGGCTGGTGTACAATCCTTATCAGAGATATGTTTCAATAAAGAGAAATAACAAGGTAAACTATGAGAACATATTGATTTTAAAACAAAGATCTAAATAGAACTTACCATAGCTTGTTACCATTGGCTTAGGCATGGGCGTGGCAATTGCAAAAGCCCCGTTCATGAAGCCAAAATTAGTTCCTCCGTGGAACATGTAGAGATTGATTGATGCATCCTGTTTCAGGATTTCCGTCACAATAGCAACCATGTCTGCCAAAGAAGGGTGACAAATGAGAACTTACTACCGATGGGTACAGAGACATAGTAGAACTACAAGACCTGGTGCACGTAATAGCTGTATCATATCCATTGCTATAAACTCTACCTCTATATTCAAGAGCTGTAGCAGGGAGCCCAATAGTAAAACAAAAAGTATGATAACATTTGACAAGCAATTGACCTCGTTCCAAATGTCCTATTGCCCTTAAAATCAGTTAAATTGCAATATGGATTAAACCCGCCACACCTTATTACACTTAACTATAAGTCATTATAGGAACAACCCGATCCCCATTCAAAATCCCCTGCCTCAACATACTGATTAGCTACACATATTGCATAGAACAGTGGTTCCCAACCTTTTTTTTCAATTAAGGAACTCAGTCTGGCATTAAACTTACTCTTGAATGTTGTAATAGTAGAATGCACAAGGTGCAATTTTGAAATTGGGTAGTGGATTATCAGTTCCTCTTGTCATGTTAGTCATTGCATACCTTAGAGAGCTATTTATAACTTGTCAGAAATGTCCAGATCAACTAGCCCATGTCCGCTAACATTTTCTTTATTTAGTGTTTTAAAGACCACAGACATTTTTGGGGGATAGGGATATTCCCCAATGTTCTCCAATTCTGCAAGGGGGGCACCGTGGGAAAAAGTTTGTGAACTACTGATATAAACCCCCTTTTTCAGGACCCTGTCTTTCAAAGATAATTCGTAAAAATCCAAATAACGTCACAGATCTTCATTGTAAAGGGTTTAAACACTGTTTCCCATGCTTGTTCAATGAACCATAAAAAAGCAATTAAAGTCACCATTATGAAAACTTAGGACACTAGAGGCCTTTCTACTGACTCTGAAAAACACCAAAAAAAAGATGCCCAGGGTCCCTGCTCATCTGCGTGAACGTGTCATAGGCATGCTGCAAGGAGGCATGAGGACTGCAGATGTGGCCAGGGCAATACATTGCAATGTCCGCACTGTGAGATGCACAAGACAGCGCTACAGGACGGACAGCTGATCATCTTTGCAGTGACAGACCACGTGTAACAACACCTGCACAGGATCAGTACATCCGAACATCACAGCTGCGGGACAGGTACAGGATGGCAACAACAACTGCCCGAGTTACACCAGGATCGCACAATCCCTCCATCAGTGCTCAGTCTGTCTGCAATAGGCTGATAGAGGCTGGACTGCGGGCTTGTAGACCTGTTGTAAGGCAGGTCCTCACCAGACATTACCGGCAACAACATTGCCTATGGGCACAAACCCACCGTCGCTGGACCAGACAGGACTGGCAAAAAGTGCTCTTCACTGACAAGTCGCGGTTTTGTCTCACCAGGGGTGATGGTTGGATTTGTGTTTATCGTCGAAAGGAATGAGCGTTACACCGAGGCCTGTACTCTGGAACGGGATCGATTTGGAGGTGGAGGGTCCGTCATGGTCTGGGGTGGTGTGTAAACAGCATCATCTGACTGAGCTTGTTGTCATTGCAGGCAATCTCAACGATGTGCGTTACAGGGAAGACATCCTCCTCCCTCATGTGGTACCCTTCCTGCAGGCTCATCCTGACATGACCCTCCAGCATGGAGAAATGTCTGGGAACTTGCAGGTGCCTTGGTGGAAGAGTGGGGTAACATCTCACAGCAATTACTGGCAAATCTGGTGCAGTCGATGAGGAGGAGATGCACTTCAGAACTTAATGCAGCTGGTGGCCACACCAGATACTGACTGTTACTTTGATTTTGACCCCCACCCCTCTTTGTTCAGGGACACATTATTCATTTATGTTAGTCACATGTCTGTGGAACATGTTCAGTTTATGTCTCTGTTGTTGAATCTTATGTTCATAAAAATATTTACACATGTTAAGTTTTCTGAAAATAAACGCAGTTGACAGTGAGAGGACGTTTCTTTTTTGCTGAGTTTAGAACATAGACAAATTTTTAATTAGACATTCAAATTGAGCTGACTTTACTGATTTAAATCAAGGGGAGCCAGATAATGAATAACAACCATGGAGTGACAGAGCATGCCTTGTTTAGCAAGTCACCCAAGTCATAAACTGTTCTCTCTGCTGCCGCACGGCAAGTGGTACCGCAGTGCCAAGTCTAGGTCCAAAAGGCTCATTAATAGCTTCTACCCCCAAGGCATAAGACTGCTGAACAATTAATCAAATGGCTACCTGGACTATTCACATTGACACTGCTGCTACTTGCTGTTTATTATCTATGCATAGTCACTTTACCTCTACCTAGATGTACAAATAATATAATAATAATAATATATGCCATTTAGCAAATGACCTCAATTAACCTGTGCCATCATACATTGAGTCGGTACCGGCACCCTGTCTATAGCCTCATTATTGTTATTTTATTGTGTTACTTTTTATTTTTTACTTTAGTTTATTTAGTAAATATTTTCTTAACTCTATTTCTTGAACTGCATTGTTGGTTAAGGGCTTGTAAGTAACCATTTCACGGTAAGGTCTACACCTGTTGTATTCGGCGCATGTGACAAATACAATTTGATTTGATTTTGATCCTGTGTGTGCGAGATAGACGTGGATGCTGCTGACAATGACAGGTGGACAAAACCAGGCCTGGGGACCCGAGTCATCAGTGGCTGTTGTTCAACATAAGAAGGACAGTCTGGGAAATCTACATTACATTAATACACATCCACAACTGAGTGCCAAGCTGTATGACAACTGACAAGTATTTACTGCAGTGATGCACTGAAATTATGAAAAAAAAAAAAAAATTATCACCATCATGACCAAAATATCCCAAAGCAAGCAGTTGCTACAGTTTTATACGGAAGGTGTGTGTGTGTATTAAACGGTTAGTCAGTAGCCCTTTCACATACTGTACTGTTCCCTGCTGAGAGAGAATGATTCACATGTAGGTACTGCATGGAATGTACTGCATGGAATACTCTTCTATTGAGTGTATATACACATGTAGGGTGACCATAGGGACTTTGCAGTTTCCATTTAATTTGAAGGTTCTAGAAACTGAAGGCCTGTATAAAAGCATAACACAGTATAAAACAGTATACAAATCACAGCTTGGTTCAGTTGAAATTGACTACATGGATCAAAATACAATTTTGGGGGGAATACAAGTTTATGATGCTTGGCTTGGAAATAAGCACACATGGAAAGCATATTAATATCTGACAGAAACATATCACAAAGGAGAACTGACCATATGCTAAGCACCATGTGACCAATCTATTAAGTGGGACTCATGCGGTGTGGCAAAGGTCCTGCTGCTTGAGGAAATATGACTTACCCTCAGCAGCAAAAACATGATGAAGATCACCCCAGAGGTCAAACCACCCAGACCAATACTCCATCACCATCTTGGGCTTCTGGGGCTAGAGGAATTAGGAAATGGAATGTTCAAAAGAGAGGTACAAATAAACTAAATATATGTTACTCCTTGTAGACACAGTATTTACTCCATGAACATCAGGAACCAGTTTAAAAAAAGTTACAGTGCATTCGGAAAGTATTCAGACCTCTTCACTTTTTCCACATTTTGTTACGTTACAGTCTTATTCTAAAATGGATAAAATTATTTGTTTTCCCCATCAATCTACACACAATAACCCACGATGACGAAGTGAAAACAGGTTTTTGCCATTTTTGCACATAAATAAAAAACAAATAAAAAACAGGAAAACCTTATTTATATTCAGACCCTTTGCTATTAGACTCGAAATTGAGCTCGTGCATCATGTTTCCATTGGTCATTCTTGAGAGGTTTCTACAATTTGATTGGAGTACACTTGTAGGAAATTAAATTGACTGGACATGATTTGGAAAAGCACAAACCTGTCTATATAAGGTCCCACAGTTGATAGTGCATGTCAGAGACAAAACCAAGCCATGATGTCGAAGGAGCTGTCCGTAGAACCCCGAGACAGGATTGTGTCGAGGCACAGATCTGGTGAAGGGTACCCCATTCTTAAATAGAAGAAGTTTGGAACCACCAAGACTCTTCATAGAGCTGGCCGCCCGGCCAAACTGAGTAATCGGGGAGGAGGACTTTGGTCAAGGAGGTGGCCAAGAACCCAATGGTCACTCTGACAGAGCTCCAGAGTTCCTCCGTGGAGATGGGAGAACTTTCCAGAAGGACAACCATCTCTGCAGCACTCCACCAATCAGGCCTTTATGGTAGAGTGGCCAGATGGAAGCCACTGCTCAGTAAAAGGCACATTACAGCCCGCTTGGAGTTTGCCAAAAGGCACTTAAAAGACTCAAGATTCTCTGGTCTGATGAAACCCAGATTGGACCCTTTGGCCTGAATGCCAAGCGGTACTTCTAGAGGAAAAAATCCTATGGTGAAGCATGGTGGTGGCAGCATCATGCTGTGGGGATATTTTTCAGAGACAGGGACTGGGAGACTAGTCAGGATCGAGGTAAAGATGAATGGAGAAAAGTACAAAGATTCTTGATGAAAACTTGCACCAGAGCACCCAGGACCTCAGACTGGGGCGAAGGTTCACCATCCAGCAGGACAACAACCCAAAGCACACAGCCAAGACAATGTAGGAGTGGCTTTGGGACTTCCTTGAGTGGCCCAGCCACAGCCCAGACATGAACCCGATCTAACATATCTGGAGAGGCCTAAACATAGTTGTGCAGAGATGCTCCCCATCCATCCTGACAGAGCTTGAGAGGATCTGCAGAGAATAATGGAAGAAACTCCCCAAATAGAGGTGTGCCAAGCTTGTAGCATTATACCCAAGAAGACTTGAGGCTGTAATCACTGCCAAAGGTGCTTCAACAAAGTACTGAGTAAAGGGTCTGAATACTTGTGTAAATGTGGTATTTCAGTTTTTTCCCCATAAATTAGCAACCATTTCTCAAAAAGCTTTTTTTGCATTTAATCCTATCTGATTGCCGAAATCCAATCAGATAACTTCTGAAAACTCGGCCAAGTCTATAGGCATCCAAAGACTGTGGTTCAAAGCAACTTATTTCACAGATTAAGACTAAAGAGCTAATATCCTCTGTTTTATCAACAGGTATCAGATGAAACTGAGTAACTGATCAATTACAATACAGGAGCTGGATAAATCTAATGATAAATATTAGTAGACGATCATCTGAACACACCTCAATACATTCACTCACTTGAATTGCATCCAGATACTTAAATCCCTCTGGGCTCAGTTTCTGAAAATTGATGGTTTCTAGAACTATTGATGGAAAACAAAAACTCAACAGTACATACAGTAAATACACAACAAACACAAACAAAATACAGCATGACAGTATCCTACTGGGAACATTTCATTGAAATGATGTGGAAACGTTGATTCAACCAGTGTGTGCCCAGTGGGATGCTACAGTGACCTCATGCTTAGGAAACTGCTTTGCATTTTAACAGATCATATTTTTGTCATGTTTTCTCCCTAGGTTAATCTGTATCCATCTAAACAGCACAGGCTCGTCTGTCTCCTTTGTGTTTAGGCTTCAAGTGGAAAGGGAATTAGTCAAGGAGCAGTTCTAATGAAGCCTAACAGCAGCTGCCTAACACACACACACCGGTCCTTGGCACAGACAGAGCTCTTGTGTTATGGGAGAATACCAACTACAGTTCAGGCAGAGACTGCAGTCAGATGGGCCAGAGGCTACTACTGTGCAGCTGTCTGTATGTCCAGTCAGTACAATACCTCCATTCACACCCCCGAGGTTCCGCCCATCCTGGTTGTCTGAGGTCAGGAGCAGCTCCTCGATCCCCCTGGATAATAATGCCTAGAACAAGGATCTCATCTCAATCATGCTCATATGTCCAAGTTGATATTCTACTATTGAAAATGCAAGTAGTTGTAGTGAAGTCAAGATAAAGTGATGCACGGTGTGTATTTATGTGTGTGTAATAAAATAGATGCACTGCATTGTCTTACCTCCTTTATGTATGGCATATATTCTACGTCTTTTGCATAAGAGCCATACTTGTTCTCCACTTGAACTGCTATAATTGGGCCCCCCTTGGAGTACTGAGTTTGAAATAATAAATCAAATAAGAGCGAGCTTTCAATTGATTCCAGAATAAGTCACAAGAATATATTTTCAAAGCCTTTTGGATTGATAAAACATCAAGCTTCAAATTTGAAGAATATTTTAGTTTTGTGATAGCCCTTATCAACGACCATATCTATGCGGTGACATCGTTGTCACACACAATTGAAACGGAAAACTGAAAACCGAAGTGCACTTAATAGAAGAGTAGTGAGAAAGTGAGAAAAGATTAACCTGATACGGTGCAACTCTTGGAATGAGTTGATCAAAGAAAGAGTCAACAGCTTCTGTGAAACCTGGGTAGGTTGTTCTCAACTTCATGTCTGGATCACGCAGCAACCAACTAGGAAGAAAGCAATACATAAAAACTCTCTAATGTTATCAACAATGTATGCAGTTACATTTCAATACTGGTTGCACTGATGGCAGTAATGCAGAATGAGTGCATTGATTGCTTCATAACGCAGTGTGAGTTTAATAGATTTCCAAATATCTATAACCTGGTTAACCTAGTAGTACATAATGAGATACTTCTGGACCAATTACCCTTCCTCAATCCATTTAGATGATGATCAGAGTCAGTCAAATGACCCATTCAGGGGGAAAAGCTCAGCAAATAACTGTTTTCATTCTCTGTGTGTGTGTGTGTGTGTGTGTGTGTGTGTGTGTGTGTGTGTGTGTGTGTGTGTGTGTGTGTGTGTGTGTGTGTGTGTGTGTGTGTGTGTGTGTGTGTGTGTGTGTGTGTGTGTGTGTGTGTGTGTGTGTGTGTGTGTGTGTGTGTGTGTGTAATATCTGGTTTTACTCTTAGATCTATGATTCTATTTAGCCACATTACTAACAGGGAATGTGGGACTGTCTGTCCAGAGACCTGAGGGAAATAGCACCACACTAGAAATGAGCATCACAATAATGAAAGAGGAAATATGGATGAGACGTCGTATAGAGGGACCTATACATTCAGGGAGCTTAAACCAACCAACCTAAAATGTTAAAACGTGGGAACATCTAACCTAGGCAGCCCTCCTAAGTCCCACTCAGCACAGATGTAGGGTCCTGGCCGCAGAATCACCCAGAGCCCCAACTCTGCTGCTAGGCTGATGTACGCCCTGAGAGACACAAGATAAAAGCTCAGAGAAAAATCTCAACAGCTCTATCAAACAATTTCATCACAAAATCATATAAAAAAAGTGGAAGTCTTGCTTACTTTAAATCCAATTGGTCCTGGAAGTTGAAAACCCCTCTCTCTGGCTCATGCAGGTTCCATGGCACATATCTGAAAGGTAAAGCTGTCATTCTCAGTATCTCTCCATAGAGAAGCAGTGAGTGGTAGTATAAGAGGACATAAGGTGTTTTACGTGTGTCCCTACGTGGTGAGAGTGTTGACCCCACATGCCCTCATCTTCAGCAGGCGGTCCTCCCAGTAGGCTCTGGGGACGCGGAAATAGTGGATAGAGCCCCCCAAGATGCGAAAGGGCTCTCCCTCCAGAGTGAACTGAGAGGAGTTGGCCCTCAGTCCCTCTTTCTGGCTCATTCTCCCCACATCTGGGTGTTGGCTGGAAGAGAAAGACAAACTGCTGGTCAATCCAGAAAGTTAGACTAGATAGGAATCATAGGAACATGACAATGGCATCTAAGGTGAGTAGCTAAGTATTTATAACACTTGTCACAAGCATACAAGACAAACCCAACAGTTTTAGTTAAATCAACAAAGCTTTCAGCACAGTGAAGAATAATGAAATACGCTACAAACATGCTACTCTTCTTGTTTGGCCAGAATGCAAATCTATATTTGAATATGCAGGAGATTTACATAGTCAATTGTTCACACTGTTGATGCTGTGGAATGAGTACTGCACTGTGCCATAAGAATCGATAAAATAAAAGTGAAGTGTCTACACAAGGTTAAGGTCCGGGGCAGGTGGGTCAGGTGAAAGTTCATGATAGGTTAAATGAAGGATATGGAATGGCCTTGAATTAATTCGACTTTTGATAGCATATTATTTTTTTCACCTTTGATATAGGCCTACTACTTCTTCTGTGTAATAATAATAACAATCTGATTAAATGTTCTCATTATGAATTGTCTTTAATAGCATTGCCTATAATATATTTGACTTAAATAACCAGTTTGGGATACTGGTTGCATATTCATTCATTTGCAGGTACATGACAACATTAGAAAAAACAACAACAAACAGGACAAAACTTTGCAAACACTCGAGACCCGCCCATAAAGTCTTACCGTGTGAATTGAAAGATAATATATCCGACGATAATAAAACCGAGAATGGCATACCGTCGTATGAGAGACAGCTTGGCGACCATGGATGTATTTTTACAAAAAAAATACGAATAACGATCCAACGTCGTAACAACAGCTTTGACAGCCCACACCTTCAAAGACCCGGCGTCAGACAACACATCACCGGAAGAACAGACTTCTGAATAGGCTAATAATACTGTAGTACAGGCAATTCACTCTAGGGGAAAATACAGGTGAGCGCTATAGACCACATTGAATTAAAATATCAATATTCACCGGAATTACACAAATCTCCAATCCTAATGCAAGTGGAAAGTCTGATTGTTAGTTCTGACAAAGCCCACACTGTTTCTCATTAGGCTATCATAATTCGATGTCCATTATGTTGTAGGCTTTACTTTGTACTCTGAAGGTGCGTTTTGATAGACGAAGGGTATTGCTCGCTTTCAATATGCATTATGAAACGGATAGTTGTATATTGTAGGCAACCGACTGGGAGGCAACAGTAATGTTTTGTCCTTACAACCAAAATCAGTAAAATGACAGATCAGGCTTGCGAAAAAAATGGAATTACCACATGGCGCTCCAACCTACTGTTTACAGATTGTAATGGGGGGAAAAACCTATATTTTTACATGTGTAATTATCTGACTCTCCCACACACACACGCATAACACACGCTGGACTGTAGCCACCACGGTCTTGCCCAGCCCAACTATTTGATAAATGACGCTATTATTTCTGACGTCGTTTGTCAGCTTCAACCTTTATATTGTACTATGTTATACGGTCTATAATTTAAAACTTGTTTTATTGTGTGCCCCTTTCAGGAAATGTGTCATGCATCTCAACAAACAACCGCAGGGGAACACCAATAGGTGCATAAATACATAAATCCCAGCAATAACTACAACAGACAACACATGTGGATACAGTCCGTAATTAAGTTCGGACATTTTAGGACGGGTGGAGATGGATTGATTTATGCTGGTGGGAATGAATGGTTGCTGGGCTCTGGCGGTTTTGTAAAGATGGACTCAGTATCGGCGGCCTGATAGTAGGAGCTGGTTCTCTTGGTTGAGTGGGTGTCAGGTCGGTGGCAATTCTCGCTCCTGCCCTTACTACTCTCCAAGAACAGCGCTTCCATGTCTTTGAGATGAACTCCACTGATGTTGGTTGACACTTGTACTATTTTATGCAGTTGGTTTTTATTTGCATGGTTAGCTGATTGTACCAGGCTTGGAAACAGAAAGTGAGAACACTCAGATCAAAGGATATATAGAATATGGTTGTTATTCTTTTATTGACCAGATATGTATTTAATCACCTCAGGAAATACAGTCCTTGTTGCCGTTTTTGTATATCTGTTGTATGTTTGCAGTCCAGAAGAGGTTTGATTAAATTATAGTTCCAAGATATTTATATTGCTCAAATATAGTCCATGAGCCCGCGTTTTGGTCGGGATCACTTGGGGTGATGATGTCTCAAAGTGATTTTCTTGGTCTATGTCCCTAGAGTTGGAACATTTGTGATAGCAGTGCAGCAATGGCAGCTATCACTCTTTTATCACTCTTTCTTTCATCCCTCCAAAGAGGGTTTCCCATTATTTTCTGCAGATCCTCTCAAGCTCTGTCAGGTTGGATAGGGAGCATCACTGCACAGCTATTTTCAGGTCTCTCCAGAGATGTTCGATCGGGTTCAAGTCCGGGCTCTGGCTGGGCCAATCAAGGACATTCAGAGACTTGTCCCGAAGCCACTCCTGTTGTCTTGGCTGTGTGCTTAGGGTTGTTGTCCTGTTGTAAGGTGAACCTTCGCCTGGGTGCTCTGGAGCAGGTTTTCATCAAAGATATCTCTGTACTTTGGTCTGTTCATCCTTCCCTCATGCTGCCACCACCATGCTTCACACCATGCTTCACTGTAGTGATGGTGCCAGGTTACATTTACATTTACATTTAAGTCATTTAGCAGACGCTCTTATCCAGAGCGACTTACAAATTGGTGCATTTCACCTTATGACATCCAGTGGGACAGTCACTTAACAATAGTGCATCTAAAACTTAGGGGGGGTGGGGTGAGAGGGATTACTTAACCTATCCTAGGTATTCCTTAAAGAGGTGGGGTTTCAGGTGTCTCCGGAAGGTGGTGATTGACTCCGCTGTCCTGGCGTCGTGAGGGAGTTTGTTCCACCATTGGGGGGCCAGGGCAGCGAACAGTTTTGACTGGGCTGAGCGGGAGCTGTACTTCCTCAGTGGTAGGGAGGCGAGCAGGCCAGAGGTGGATGAACGCAGTGCCCTTGTTTGGGTGTAGGGCCTGATCAGAGCCTGGAGGTACTGAGGTGCCGTTCCCCTCACAGCTCCGTAGGCAAGCACCATGGTCTTGTAGCGGATGCGAGCTTCAACTGGAAGCCAGTGGAGAGAACGGAGGAGCGGGGTGACGTGAGAGAACTTGGGAAGGTTGAACACCAGACGGGCTGCGGCGTTCTGGATGAGTTGAAGGGGTTTAATGGCACAGGCAGGGAGCCCAGCCAACAGCGAGTTGCAGTAATCCAGACGGGAGATGACAAGTGCCTGGATTAGGACCTGCGCCGCTTCCTGTGTGAGGCAGGGTCGTACTCTGCGGATGTTGTAGCGCATGAACCTACAGGAACGGGCCACCGCCTTGATGTTAGTTGAGAACGACAGGGTGTTGTACAGGATCACGCCAAGGTTCTTGGCGCTCTGGGAGGAGGACACAATGGAGTTGTCGACCGTGATGGCGAGATCATGGAACGGGCAGTCCTTCCCCGGGAGGAAGAGCAGCTCCGTCTTGCCGAGGTTCAGCTTGAGGTGGTGATCCGTCATCCACACTGATATGTCTGCCAGACATGCAGAGATGCGATTCGCCACCTGGTCATCAGAAGGGGGAAAGGAGAAGATTAATTGTGTGTCGTCTGCATAGCAATGATAAGAGAGACCATGTGAGGTTATGACAGAGCCAAGTGACTTGGTGTATAGCGAGAATAGGAGAGGGCCAAGAACAGAGCCCTGGGGGACACCAGTGGTGAGAGCGCGTGGTGAGGAGACAGATTCTCGCCACGCCACCTGGTAGGAGCGACCTGTCAGGTAGGACGCAACCAAGCGTGGGCCGCGCCGGAGATGCCCAACTCGGAGAGGGTGGAGAGGAGGATCTGATGGTTCACAGTATCGAAGGCAGCCGATAGATCTAGAAGGATGAGAGCAGAGGAGAGAGAGTTAGCTTTAGCAGTGCGGAGCGCCTCCGTGATACAGAGGAGAGCAGTCTCAGTTGAATGACTAGTCTTGAAACCTGACTGATTTGGATCAAGAAGGTCATTCAGAGAGAGATAGCGGGAGAGCTGGCCAAGGACGGCACGTTCAAGAGTTTTGGAGAGAAAAGAAAGAAGGGATACTGGTCTGTAATTGTTGACATCGGAGGGATCGAGTGTAGGTTTTTTCAGAAGGGGTGCAACTCTCGCTCTCTTGAAGACGGAAGGGACGTAGCCAACGGTCAGGGATGAGTTGATGAGCGAGGTGAGGTAAGGGAGAAGGTCTCCGGAAATGGTCTGGAGAAGAGAGGAGGGGATAGGGTCAAGCGGGCAGGTTGTTGGGCGGCCGGCCGTCACAAGACGCGAGATTTCATCTGGAGAGAGAGGGGAGAAAGAGGTCAGAGCACAGGGTAGGGCAGTGTGAGCAGAACCAGCGGTGTCGTTTGACTTAGCAAACGAGGATCGGATGTCGTCGACCTTCTTTTCAAAATGGTTGACGAAGTCATCTGCAGAGAGGGAGGAGGGGGGGGGGGGCGGAGGATTCAGGAGGGAGGAGAAGGTGGCAAAGAGCTTCCTAGGGTTAGAGGCAGATGCTTGGAATTTAGCGTGGTAGAAAGTGGCTTTAGCAGCAGAGACAGAGGAGGAAAATGTAGAGAGGAGGGAGTGAAAGGATGCCAGGTCCGCAGGGAGGCGAGTTTTCCTCCATTTCCGCTCGGCTGCCCGGAGCCCTGTTCTGTGAGCTCGCAATGAGTCATCGAGCCACGGAGCGGGAGGGGAGGACCGAGCCGGCCTGGAGGATAGGGGACATAGAGAGTCAAGGGATGCAGAGAGGGAGGAGAGGAGGGTTGAGGAGGCAGAATCAGGAGATAGGTGGGAGAAGGTTTGAGCGGAGGGAAGAGATGATAGGATGGAAGAGGAGAGAGTAGCGGGGGAGAGAGAGCGAAGGTTGGGACGGCGCGATACCATCCGAGTAGGGGCAGTGTGGGAGGTGTTGGATGAGAGCGAGAGGGAAAAGGATACAAGGCAGTGGTCGGAGACTTGGAGGGAGTTGCAGTGAGGTTAGTGGAAGAACAGCATCTAGTAAAGATGAGGTCGAGCGTATTGCCTGCCTTGTGAGTAGGGGGGAAGGTGAGAGGGTGAGGTCAAAAGAGGAGAGGAGTGGAAAGAAGGAGGCAGAGAGGAAAGAGTCAAAGGTAGACGTGGGGAGGTTAAAGTCGCCCAGAACTGTGAGAGGTGAGCCGTCCTCAGGAAAGGAGCTTATCAAGGCATCAAGCTCATTGATGAACTCTCCGAGGGAACCTGGAGGGCGATAAATGATAAGGATGTTAAGCTTGAAAGGGCTAGTAACTGTGACAGCATGGAATTCAAAGGAGGCGATAGACAGATGGGTAAGGGGAGAAAGAGAGAATGACCACTTGGGAGAGACGAGGATCCCGGTGCCACCACCCCGCTGACCAGACGCTCTCGGGTGTGCGAGAACACGTGGGCGGACGAAGAGAGAGCAGTAGGAGTAGCAGTGTTGTCTGTGGTGATCCATGTTTCCGTCAGTGCCAAGAAGTCGAGGGACTGGAGGGAGGCATAGGCTGAGATGAACTCTGCCTTGTTGACCGCAGATTGGCAGTTCCAGAGGCTACCGGAGACCTGGAACTCCACGTGGGTCGTGCGCGCTGGGACCACCAGAGTAGGGTGGCGCGGCCACGCGGTGTGGAGCGTTTGTATGGTCTGTGCAGAGAGGAGAGAACAGGGATAAACAGACACATAGTTGACAGGCTACAGAAGAGGCTACGCTAATGCAAAGGAGATTGGAATGACAAGTGGACTACACGTCTCGAATGTTCAGAAGGTTAAGCTACGTAGCAAGAATCTTATTGACTAAAATGATTAAAATGATACAGTACTGCTGAAGTAGGCCAGCTGGCAGTGGGTGCGTTGTTGACACTACACTAATCAAGTCGTTCCGTTGAGTGTAATAGTTTCTGCAGTGTTGCTATTCGGGGGCTAGCAGGCTAGCTAGCAGTGTTGTTTACGTTACGTTGCGTTAAAAGAACGACAATAGATGGCTAGCGAACCTAGAAAATCGCTCTAGACTACACAATTATCTTTGATACAAAGACGGCTATGTAGCTAGCTAAGTAGCTAGCTACGATCAAACAAATCAAACCGTTGTACTGTAATGAAATGAAGTGAAAATGTGATACAACCTGTGAATGCGACCGGGTAGTTGAGTTCTATACAGAAGACGTTGGCTAGCTGTTGGCTAGCTAGCAGAGTTGGCTAGCTAGCAGAGTCACCTACGTTAAGGACGACAAATAGCTGGCTAGCTAACCTCGGTAAATTAAGATAATCACTCTAAGACTACACACTCTAAACCTAAACAACACAATTATCTTGGATACGATGATACGATGATACGAAGACAGCAAAGACAGCTATGTAGGTAGCTAACACTAAACTAATCAAGTCGTTCAGTTGAGTGTAATAGTTTCTCAGTGCAGCTAATCAGTGGACGTTAGCTAGCTGGCTAGTGAGGACTACGTTAGGACGGCGAAATTATGATAATTACGCAATTATCTTTGATACAAAGACGGCTATGTAGCTAGCTGAGAAGAAATTGCTAAGATAAGACAGATCAAACCGTTGTGATATAATGAAATATAATGAAAAAGTTATACTACCCGTTGGAGCGACGTGCAGATGCCTTCAGATGTGACGCTTGGCATTCAGGCCAAAGAGTTAAATTTTGGTTTCATCAGACCAGAGAATCTTGTTTCTCATGGTTTGAGAGTCCTTTAGGCGCCTTTTGGCAAACTCCATCATATGCCTTTTACTGAGGAGTGGCTTCCGTCTGGCCACTCCATTATAAAGGCCTGATTGGTGGAAAACTGCAGAGATGGTTGTCCTTCTGGAAGGTTCTCCCATCTCCGCAGAGGAACTCTGGAGCTCTGTCAGAGTGACCATCGGGTTCTTGGTCACCTCCCTGACCAAGGCCCTTCTCTCCCGATTGCTAAGTTTGGATGAGCTCTAGGATGAGCCTTGGTGGTTCTAAACTTCTTCCATTTAAAAATTGATGGGGGCCCATGTGTTCTTGGGGACCTTCAATGCTGCAGAAATGTTTTGGTACCCTTCCCTAGATCTGTGCCTCAACACAATCCTGTCTCTGAGTTCTATGGACAATTCCTTTGACTTCATGACTTGGTTTTTGCGCTGACATGCACTGTGGTGTGTGCCTTTCCAAATCATGTCCAATCAAGTTGTAGAAACATCTCAAGGATACATTTGCTAACATTTCTAAAAACCTGTTTTTGCTTCGTCATTATTGGGTATTGTGTGTAGATTGATGAGGAAAACATTTAATTGAATCAATTTTAGAATAAGTTAAGGGGTCTGAATACTTTCCAAATGCACCATACATCAGCCTAGCAGCAGAGTTGGGGCTCTTGGTGATTTTGCATCCAGGACCCTACATCTGTGCTGAGTGGGACTTAGGAGTGCTGCCCAGGTTGTTTCCATTACTTTAAGCCTTTACATTTGTAGCAGGGGTTAGTCCAATGTTACCCAAGCCAACATGTGAAATGTTCAATGAGACCTCCTTATAACATTTTTTTCCTTTCGGTTGGCTGTTCCATGATAGAAACATGAAGTTGAGAACAACCTACTCTGTCTTCATAGAATCAGAGAAGCCTTTCCTTGACAAACTCATTCCAATAGTTAAGCATCTACAAGTAGGTAAATAAGTGACCTTATTATCCAAGCCATCAAGTCCTGGTATCTGTTCGTAGGGAGGTTCATAGTTTGAGGAGGGAGGCCCCATCATTGCAGTTCAAGTGGAGAATGAGTACGGCTCATATGCAAAGGATGAACGATACATGCCTTTTATGAAGGAGGTAATGTGACACTGTACTGTTTCTCACTATCTGCATTATATTATATGCCCAGTATAGACTTTTGCAGTGACCTCTAAATGTGTAGTGAAACAGTATCTCCTTTGGCCAGCTCTATCATCCAGAGGGATCAATGAACTCCTACTGATATCAGACACCGGGGAGGGGCTACGTTTCTTTTCTTGACCCTTCCTCTCTTAAGTTCACAAGATGGTAAACCTTCAAAGACTGGCCAACGGAACCATATAATATTTAGCGTACATGCAGGTATAGTGCCAATGAGTCTGTGTTTTCTTCTATTTTGTCTTGCATCTGTGAAAACATAGTGGTCCAAAGACTAAGTGTGACTTTGCCCTTACTGTAGCCCCAGAAACCTCTGCATGTAATGGAGTGCTGGTTTGGGTGGTCCGATGTCTGGAGTGAATCTCACCATGCGTTACCAGCAGAGGGTATGTTTCCCTCCAAATCACTACATTACAAACGAGATGAAAATCATGTCATATAACCCCTAGTTATATCAATGCTTAAAGTTAATCTATTATTTACATTTTAGACATTTAGCAGACACTCACCCAAAGCGACTGGGGTGGCAGGTAGGCTAGTGGTTAGAGCATTGGGCCAGTAACTGAAAGGTTGCTAGATCAAATCCTTGAGCTGACAAGGTAAAAATCTGTCGCTCCTCCCCTGAACAAGGCAGTTAACTCACTGTTCCTGGGCTGTTGATGTAAATAAGAATTTGTTATTAACTGACTTGCCTAGTTAAATAAAATAGTAGTGAGTGCACACATTTTCATTTGTACTGTTGCCCCATCAGAATTGAACCCACAATCCTGGCATTGCAAGTGCCATGCTCTACCAACTGAGCCACAGTGGACCATCCATCCATCACGCTAAGTACTGTATGTGGTGACCGTCTAGCATTGATTCTCCTCTGGTAGATATTTGAATATGCGGGAGATGTCTCCTCTGGTAGACATGTTGGCTGTGGTGTCACAGATACTGGAGCCAGGTGTATCCATCAACCTCTATATGTTCCATGGTGGAACCAGCTTTGGCTTCATGAATGGAGCTGTGGGGAACCTTGGCACCTACAAACCTCAAGTTGGAAGCTATTCAACCAGTTTCATGTACTGACATTTCCCAAATTTAAATTTCCTTGCCAAGAAAAATGTTGTCATCTTTTTTATTTTATTATGATGCTCCGTTATCCGAGGCTGGAGATTACACCACCAAGTATCAGCTCTTAAGGAATTTATTCAGCCAGTTTCACAGTAAGCTTTCTCTTTCAAACATTCTCATACAATACTATTTGCGTTTTGGAAAATAACAGGCACCATAATTTAATTTGTGAAATTGTCTAGCTTGGAGTGTATCTGTGTGTCTCAGATGAGAAGCTTCCTGAGGCTCCCTCTCTCCAGGCCAGGAGAGTGTATGAGCCTGTCATCATTCAGAAGCATCTGTCACTGTGGGAGAGCCTGCATTTTACTGACAAGGTAAACTAGGGGTCAAGTAGCATACTGTCAGTTGTGACCTGGCCTGCTTGGCAAGTTGGCAATACTCAAGGGTTGATGTTGATATTTAATTGAATGCACCACATTGACATTTTTCCATCATCAAGCCCTTGAAGTCAGAGGGGCCTGTCAACATGGAGAACAATAACAATGGTCAGTCCTATGGCTACACTCAATATGAGACCACCATCAACAGCAGAGGCCTTCTGAACTCCAAGACAAATTTTAGAGACTGAGCCCTGGTGATTACAGACAGAAACAGTGACATGGCATGAATTTACTACAGTAAAAGGTCCACACTGTATGACAATACATCATTTGTACTAATAAAGTTGTCTTCTAAAACTGTTTGCATGTTCTTCACAAAGAGGGCAACAGATGCTACTGAGCCAGATGTCTATGTGTCAGGGGAGAAGCTCCAGGTGGTATCCGATTTTAAGTACCTTGGCATCATACTTGATTCCAACCTCTCTTTTAAAAAGCATGTGAAAAAGGTAATTCAAATAACCAAATTCAACCTAGCTAATTTCCGATTGATACGAAATTGTTTGACTACAGAGGTAGCAAAACTATACTTCAATTCTATGATACTCCCCCACTTAACATACTGCTTGACTAGTTGGGCCCAAGCTTGCTGTACAACATTAAAACCTATTCAGTCTGTCTACAAACAGGCTCTCAAAGTGCTTGATAGGAAGCCCAATAGCCATCATCATTGTCACATCCTTAGAAAGCATGAGCTCTTGAGTTGGGAAAATCTTGTGCAATACACCGACGCATGTCTTGTATTCAAGATCCTAAATGTTATATATATATTTACACACTGAGGTTGGAATAATACTGCGAAATTGTGAAAATGAACATAATGCCCTTTTAGTGTACGAGCTGTCTGAAAATACCTCCTGAAATTTCTGCCTGTTTTGGTGGAATGGAGTTTTGGCAGGCAATCTCAACGATGTGCGTTACAGGGAAGACATCCTCCTCCCTCATGTGGTACCCTTCCTGCAGGCTCATCCTGACATGACCCTCCAGCATGACAATGCCACCAGCCATACTGCTCGTTCTGTGCGTGATTTCCTGCAAGACAGGAATGTCAGTGTTCTGCCATGGCCAGCGAAGAGCCCGGATCTGAATCCCATTGAGCATGTCTGGGACCTGTTGGATCGGAGGGTGAGGGCTAAAGCCATTTCCCCTAAAAATGTCTGGGAACTTGCAGGTGCCTTGGTGGAAGAGTGGGGTAACATCTCACGGCAAGAACTGGCAAATATGGTGCAGTCCACGATGAGGAGATGCACTTCAGTACTTAATGCAGCTGGTGGCCACACCAGATACTGACTGTTACTTTTGATTTTTACCCCCCTTTGTTCAGGGACACATTATTCCATTTATGTTAGTCACATGTCTGTGGAACTTGTTCGGTTTATGTCTCTTGTTGAATCTTGTTATGTTCATACAAAAATGTACACATGTTAAGTTTAATGAAAATAAACGCAGTTGACAATGAGAGGACGTTTCTTTTTTTGCTGCGTTTACATGCACATTATCTCAATTACCTCAACTACCTCATGCCCCTGCACATTGACTCAGTATGGTACTCCTTTATAGTCTTGTTGTTATTTTATTGTGTTACTATTTCATTTTTCTTACTTGTTTAATCTGTGTTGTAGTCAAAATGGTTATTTCGTAAAAATGTAAGATTAGGGATAGGTTTAAAATCACATTTTAAGAAGATACATTGTAGAAATGGGCGTGCTTTATGACTTTGTGGCTGTGGTAACTAGTTATGACCTGGCACAACTCCGATATAAAGTGTTTTTCCTCAAAGTTGCTGGGATGTCACGTGTCCTACTTATATCAGTACACCATTAACAACCATATCATTACGGAATTTATATTCGATCAAATAAGCCATGCAATTTTTTGACAACGAAATTCGACACTCATTGACCTACATTCAAAAACTCTTGGTGAGCGAAAAATAATAGAAAACGCCACCTGCTGGAGAGGACAGATTTCGGGCCCAGTTATCCCTCTCGCTTCGGGTCTTCCTCGCTGTTCTTATTCACGATTCCGGTAGTTGCGCACCATTGCGTTATTGACTGTCAATTGTAATTTTGCGACATTTGCGGAAATTTGTTACAACGTTGAGCAATAGCGATCATCGGTCATTTCAATTTGAAATTCGATGGTTAGCTTCATTGCACGAACGGGTGGAGTCTGGTTTTCCACGCATTTCTTGCACAGTAGCCTAGTAAATTGTGCATGTGAAATGCATGTTTATAAATTTTACTGCTACTAGGTTGTGCATTGGATGAACAGCAGTCTAAACTGGAGATTTATTCGATCCACAAAACGGATACTGCTTTATTTTAGGACTCGCTTCATTATTTTGACACATTTCGTTTGGAAATGGAGATTGCCATTGCGCTGGGGTGCTCTGTTTGTTTTACCTTCGGAGGACTAGTATTTGTAGCGTATAAACTTGGTTTACTGTATCAGTTGTTTCTTCATAAGATAAGTAATTCACTTCTGTGTAAACAATGTTACATTCTAATTTGGTGTCGGCCTGCTCACTTGCTGTCTCAACTGTGAAACTCGCGTGCAGCCTGGTATTCTCAGAAGCAAAACACCTTGTTCATACCCACTACAGTGCTATTTTACTCACTTGCTTCTTCACCAAGCCAAAGTGAACCAACATATGACTCAGTTACTCATATAGTAGGTGAAAGGTAACCCTACTGTATGTGAGAGAACTTTGAACTGCCTGGTGGCTATCTAACACAAAGGCCATGACACAGTGCAGGTTCTTCAGAAGTTATACAATAGGCTACATAAGGAGCATTAGGTCTACAAGGACAATATGCAGTTCATTTCTAAATACAAGATAGTGATCTATAGATAACCAATAGGCCTTTTCTAGTTTCCGACAGAACTTTGCAGTTATTTAAAAGAAATTATACCCTGTCCTTGACCCTGATTTGAGATCTGCCTGTTCAGTCCTTTACCTGAGTCCTCTAATTCTTCCCCAAGACTGAGACTCCGAGCCCTCGCCATGGTGGGGAGAGTGTGGCAGAGGTTCTGCGTGCCCATGGGGTTAAGTTTGTCTTCACCCTGGTGGGGGGGCACATCTCGCCCATCTTGGTGGCCTGCGAGAAGCTGGGCATTCTCATCGTGGACACCAGGCATGAGGCTACTGCTGTCTTTGCAGCTGATGCTGTAGCTAGGCTCTCAGGTGAAGTAGTACGGTACATTACCTACTATGTTATCACAAATACCTTGCATTACAGTTGTCCATCTCCACCTGAACCGTTCGGAACGGGTTTCATTTGCTTAGGACACTAGTCTACTCATGTGTTCATACTGTAGCATTGACACTGTCATTGATTCTCCCTCCAACAGGCACTGTAGGTGTAGCTGCAGTGACTGCTGGCCCAGGCCTGACTAACACAGTCACAGCAGTGAAGAACGCTCAGATGGCCGAGTCTCCACTGCTTCTCATAGGGGGAGCTGCTGCAACACTACTTCAGGTGAAAGTCAGGCCTTTTACTGGTGTAGCAGCATGGGGGTACCCTAGTACTAACGTTAACACTAAGGCTGCGCAGCAATAGCAAGTTAGACTCAACAATGTCCATAATCCTGCACTGTAGAGTTGTGTGACTGGGTGAGCACAATACATATTGATTCTCCCTATCCATTGTGGAGGTTTGACCTCTTTGAGAACTGTTGTGCAGGGTAGAGGAGCGCTGCAGGACATTGACCAAATGTCCCTGTTCAAGCCGCTGTGTAAGTTCTGCGCCTCGGTGAGGAGTGTGAGGGAGATCGTCCCCACGATGAGGAAGGCCCTGGCCATCGCCCAGTCTGGAACTCCAGGACCTGTGTTCATAGAGTTCCCCATTGACACACTCTACCCCTTCCACCTGGTGTCCAAAGAGTTCGGAGTGAAAAACCCTCCCAAGGGACTAATGGGGAAAGTTGTCACTTGGTAAGTGATCAGAAGGATTGTGCTGGTCCATGCTTTCACACATCCCTAGTGATTTGTGAAAGTAACAGATACTGTATATGTTTTTCCATAAGGTACCTCCACAATCACCTAAAGAACTTGTTTGCTGGGGCCTGGGAAACCAGAGATGTTTCACCTCTCCCTGTGCACATCCCTCAGGCCACAGACGATCAGGCAAGACTAACTCTAACCCTCAGTCATTCTCTAACAACAGTGAGAAAGGCTTAATTTGGTAGAAGCCGTCAGTTCGTACTAGCCAGTTACAGATTTCCAATAGACATGAATGCATGTTTTTTATGTAACCCTTGTGGCTCAACCTCTAGTGATCTGACATCAGGTACAAAAGTGTATAGAGCTGGTGAGGAGAGCCAAGAAGCCTGTTATCCTACTGGGGAGCCAGGCGACCCTACCTCCAACACCTACAGACGACATCAGGTATTTCAACAACCACATATATAGGTATTTCAACAACCACATATATATCCATATATTTTTTCCTGTTATAGGGTAGCCCTGGAGTCCCTGGGTATCCCTTGCTTTCTGGGGGGAATGTCCCGTGGCATGCTGGGTAGGAACAGTCCCTTGCACATCAGACAGAACAGGAAAAGTGCCCTAATGGACGCAGACCTTGTGCTGTTAGCAGATGAAACACAAACTGCCATCTGTAAATCTTGTCTCCATACAGTTGTTTGTATTTATTATGGATCCCCATTAGCTGCTACCAAAGCAGCAGCTACTCTTCCTGGTGTTCAGCTAAATTAAGGCAGTTTATACAATTTGAAAAATGATACATGAACAGATTTCACAACACACTGTGTTCCCTCAGGCCCCTACTCCAACACTACCACATATCTAGAGTACTAAATCCATGTGTATTTATAGTGTGTATGCATGTGTCTGTGCCAATGTTTGTGTTGCTTCACAGTCCTAGCTGTTCCATAAAGTTTTTTTTATTTTTATTCCTACTTGCGTCAGTTACTTGTGGAATAGAGTTCCATGTAGTCATAGCTCTATGTAGTACTGTGTGCCTCCAATAGTCTGTTCTGGACTTGGGGACTGTGAAGAGACCTCTGGTGGGGTATCGTTGGGTGTCCGAGCTGTGTGCCAGTAGTTTAGACAGACAGCTCAGTGCATTCAACATGTCAATACCTCTCATGAATAAAAGTAGTGATGAAGTAAATCTCCTCCACTTTCAGCCAGGAGAGATTGACATGCATATGAATTATATTAGTTCTCTGTGTACATCCAAGGGCCAGCAGTGCTGCCCTGTTCTAAGCCAATTGCAATTTTCTTAGGTCCTTTTTTGTGGCACCTGACCACACGACTGAACAGTAGTCCAGGTGTGACAAGACTAGGGCCTGTAGAACCTGCGTTGTTGATAGTGTTGTTAAGGAGGCAGAGCATCGCTTTATTATAGACAGACTTCTCCCCATCTTAGCTACTACTGCATCAATATGTTTTGACCATGACAGTTTGCAATCCAGGTGTACTCCAAGCAGTTTAGTCATCCTAATAAAATCTAAACTTGCTCAATTTCCACATTATTTATTACAATATTTAGTCGAGGTTTAGTGAGTGTTTTGTTCCAAATACAATGATTTTAGTTTTAGAAATATTTAGGGCTAACATATTCCTTCCCACCCACTCTGAAACTAACTGCAGTTCTTTGTTGAGTGTTTCAGTCATTTCAGTCGCTGTTGTAGCTGACGTGTTGAGTGTTGAGTCATCTATAGACACTCTGGCTTTACTCAGTCAGTGGCATGTCGTTAGTAAAAAAGCAAGGGGCATAAACAGCTCCCCTGTTCCTGATTCTAACTGAATTATATTTGAGGTTTCCATTAAAGAACACCCTCTGTGTTCTGTTAGACAAGTAACTCTATCCACATTATAGCAGGGGGTGTAAAGCCATAACACATACGTTTTTCCAGCAGCAGACTATGATCAATAATGTCAATAGCTGCACTGAAGTCTAACAAGACAGTCACCACAATCATTTCATCAATTTCTATTGTCTTTGAGGCTGTCTCACAATGGTGGTATGTGTTGTAGGAACTGTATGTGACTTCCGATTAAGCTACGGCAGAGTGCTGAACAGGCGCAGCAAGCTCATTGCTGTCAACAGAGATAAGACTCAACTTCTGAAGAACTCTGACATGTTCTGGAAGCCCAATGTGGCCATTCAGGGTTGGTACTGTTGTCTGAATTGTCCAATCAGTCTTAATTGCTTTCACAAAACACTGCCACTTCCTGTTTGGCTATTTGATCTTGTGGAGACAAAAATGTCTGTTTGACTTTTAGGAGATGCAGGCTCCTTCCTACTCCGTCTCTCCAAATGCCTCATGGGCCACAAATGTCCCGAGGACTGGCCACAGAGGCTCAAAGACGGACTGCCACCTGAACCCCCTGAGTGTCCTGCACCGTATGGATGAGTTGATGGCTGACGACAGCATCATAGTGGCGGATGGGGGCGACTTCGTGGGCAGTACTGCATAAATCATGAGACCAAGGGGCCCACTCCGCTGGCTGGATCCAGGTCAAGATCCTCAGTGGACAGTGTTAAATACAAATAGACAATATTTTTGGAAATGTGTTATAGGATTGTGGTCATTTGAGTAAGAGGGGTATTAACATGTACAATAAAACAAATAGGACTTGTTTATTTAATTTGAACACGTGACATTCTTGATATCTTAATGGATGATTACCTGATGTTGTTGGTCATTCTAACAGGAGCATTTGGAACCCTTGGTGTTGGAGGAGGGTTTGCTCTGGGGGCCAAGCTGTGTCGGCCTGAGTCAGAGGTACAGTAGAATACCAAGCAGGCCTTATCCGTCACTGTTTTATACGGGTTTATGTTTTTCGGTTTATTCATGTTATGAAACACCATTTTTAGCTGAGTTTGGCTGACTAAGGTTCTCATTGAGGTGTGGATTATCTATGGCAATGGATCCCTGGGATACAGTGTTGCAGAATTGGACACTTTTACCAGACACAGGGTACAGTAATAACCAATTCACCATTCAGACCAACCTATCAACTAACTAATCATGCATTCAGACCAGTTAATCTGCTTTGTCCCTCTCTCTCCCAGACGCCAGTAATTGCTCTGGTGGGGAACGATGCCTGTTGGAGCCAGATCTCCAGGGAGCAGGTTCCCATCCTGGGCAGCAACGTGGCCTGTGGCCTGGCCTTCACAGGTCTTTATATGTTGGCCTACTGTACCCCCAGTGCCACCATACTGGGGATCTCTAGTGCCTATACTCACACATGCAAGGTCTCTGTTAGCCCATGTCATGTCTTTGGATGTCATGTTACACATCCAACATGCTGTCTCTGTTCTCCCCTTCTCTAGATTACCACATAGTTGTATGTGGTAAGGAGACCCGAGAGGGGAGAGCCACACTACTCAATGTTCTCATAGGGAAGACCAACTTCAGAGAGGGTTCCATCTCTGTGTAGAATAGCTCAGACAGACAGGCCACAACCTCTGGGGTCTCTGTCTGGACCTGTGGGTCCTAAAACCTTCCCACCTTGCCTAGAAACCCAAATCTGTTCACGTGCTGTTGAACAGTACAACTGCTGCATTTTGCAGGTGAAGAAGGAAAGTGTGACTTCTGGGAACCTCAACAATTCAGGAACTAATTTCTCAACCTTTTATCAGCCTTTTGATCCTTGCTATATACACGTTTAACCAATTAATGTATATTGACTTCGGATAGCCTATTGATATACTGAACTCTATCTTGAAACTGGTCATTTATTTCAAAAAACGAAAAAAGTGAATTTTGGAATGAAATGTCCTTCATAAGGGATATTTGTTGGCAGGTAGCCTAGTGGTTAGAGCGTTGGGGCAGTAACCGAAACGTTGCTAGATCGAATCCCAGAGCTGACAAGGTAAAAAATATGTTGTTCTGCCCCTGAATAACGCTGTTATCCCACTGTTCCTAGGCTGTAATTGTAAATACGAATTTGTTCTGAACTGATTTGCCTAGTAAAATGTAAAAATATTTATGAAAATGCATCATACACTAAGCTACAAGCCACAGGAGGATTTATAGGTTTAACATCAAGGTAATAAATACAATAATATACATCAATCAATAGAATGGATACACAAATACAAGATGTTGATTCAAAAGTTAATTTTATGCAGTAGGAGTGCTCTATAAAAAAGCAAGGAATTTAAACTGGAAGATGTTATCATATTTTACCATTTGAGTAGTGGTCATTATAATCTTGAATAAATTATAACATTTTATTACACTGCTCATACTATTTCATATATTCTATTTATATTTTAAGGAATCCTGCATTATTCTGATCATGCAAATTGAAGTCCACCTTACATTTGCCTTGGTTTCATGCATGTTAGAAGCCTCCCTGAAAAAATGAAAAAAATCACTGCTTTCACACACTGCCAACCCTGATGACCAAGCCGTGTCTGAATCCTGGCTTAGGAAGGCCACCAAAAATTCTGAAATTTCCATCCCCAACTATAACTTTTCCACTGAGATAGAACTGCCGAAGGGGGTGGAGTTGCAATCTACTGCACAGACGGCCTGCAGAGTTCTGTCATGCTATCCATGTCTGCCCAAACAGTTGGATTTTTAAAAGTAGAAACTATCTTTCCAGAGAAGTCTCTCACTGTTGCTGCTTGTTACAGACCCCATCTGCGCCCTGGACACCATATATGAATGAATTGCCCCCTGTTTATCTTCAGAGTTTGTACTGTTAGGTGACCTGAACCGGGATATGCTTAATTATTAACACTCCAGCCATCCTACAATCTAAGCGAGATGCCCTCAATCTCACCCAAATAATCATGGAATCTACCAAGTACAACCCCAAACCCTTAAACTCGGGCACCCTCACAGATATCATCCTGACCAACCTGCCCTCTATATACACCTCTGCTGTCTTCAAACAGGATCTCAGCGACCACTGCCTCATTGCCTGCGTCTGTAATGGGTCCGCGGTCAAACGCTCTCTAAAACACTTCAGTGAGCAGGCCTTTCTAATCTAGCTCGGGTATCCTGGAAAGATATTGACCTCATTCCGTCAGAGGATGCCTGGTTATTCTTTAAAAGTGCTTTCCTCACCATCTTAAATAAACATGCCCCATTCAAAAAAAATAGAACCAGGAACAGATATAGCCTTTGGTTCACTCCAGACCTGACTGCCCTTGACCAGCACAAAAACATCCTGTGGCATACTGCATTAGCATTGAATAGCCCCTGCGATATGCAACTTTTCCTGGAAGTTAGGAACCAATATACACAAGCAGTTAGGAAAGCAAAGGCTAGCTTTTTAAAACAGACATTTGCATCCTGGGACACTGTAAAGTCCATTGAGAATAAGAGCACCTCCTCCCAGCTGCCCACTGCACTAAGGCTAGGAAACACTGTCACCACTGATAAATCCACTATTATTGAGAATTTCAATAAGCCTTTTTCTACGGCTGGCCTTGCTTTCCACCTGGCTACCCCTACCCCAGTCAACAGCTCTGCGCCCTCCCACAGCAACTTGCCCAAGCCTCCCCATTTCTCCTTCATCCAAATCCAGAAAGCTGATGTTCTGAAAGAGCTGCAAAATCTGGACCCCTACAAATCATCTGGGCTAGACAATCTGGACCCTCTCTAAATTATCTGCCGCAATTGTTGCAACCCCTATTACTAGCCTGTTCAACCTCTCATTCGTATCATCTGAGATCCCCCAAAGATTGAAAAGCTGCCACAGTCATCCCCCTCTTCAAAGGGAGAGACACTCTAGACCCAAACTGTTACAGACCTATATCTATCCTACCCTGACTTTCTAAGGTCTTCGAAAGCCAAGTTAACAAACAGATCACCACCGACCATTTCGAATCGTACCGTACCTTCTCTGCTATGCAATCAATCTGGTTTCCGAGCTGGTCATGGGTGCACCTCAGCCACGCTCAAGGTCCTAAACGATATCATAATCGGCATCCTCAAAAGACAATATTGTGCAGCCGCATTTACCGACCTGGCCAAGGCTTTCGACTCTGTCAACTGCATTCTTCTCGGCAGACTCAACAGCCTTGGTTTCTCAAATGACCGCCTCGCCTGGTTCACCAACTACTTCTCAGATAGAGTTCAGTATGTCAAATCCGAGGGTCTGTTGTCCGGACCTCTGGCGGTGCCACAGGGTTCAATTCTCAGGCCGATTATTTTCTCTGTATATGCTCTTGCGGCTGGTGATTCTCTGATCCACCTCTACGCAGAATGACACCATTCTGTATACTTCTGGCCCTTCTTTGGACACTGTTAACTAACCTCCAGACGGGCTTCAACACCATACAACTCCTTCCGTGGCCTCCAACTGCTCTTAAACGCTAGTAAAACTAAATGCATGCTTTTTAACCGATCGCTGGCCGCACCTGCCCGCCCACTTAGCATCACTACTCTGGACAGTTCCAGACTCATATTAAGCATCTCCAATCCAAACTTAAATCTAGAATCGACAACAAAGCATCCTTCACTCATGCTGCCAAACATACCCTCGTAAAACTGTATATCCTACCGATCCTTGACTTTGGCGATGTAATTTACAAAATAGCCCCCAACAATCTACACAGCAAATTGGATGCAGTCTATCACAGTGCCATCCTTTTTGTCACCAAAGCCCCATATACTACTCACCACTGCGACCTGTATGCTCTCGTTGGCAGGCCATCGCTTCATAATCGTTGCCAAACCCACTGGCTCCAGGTCATCTATAAGTCTTTGCTAGGTTAACCCTAACCTTATAGAACACGCTCCAGCAGGTATATTTCACTGGTCACCTCCAAAGGCAATTCCTCCGTTGGCCGCCTTTCCTTCCAGTTCTCTGCTGCCAATGACTGGAACAAATTGCAAAAATCGCTGAAGCTAGAGACTCATATCTCCCTCACTAACTTAAAACATCAGCTATCAGTTCAGCTTATAGATCGTTGCACCTGTACATAGCCCATCCAACTACCTCATCCCCATATTGTTATCTATTTGATTTATTTCTATATATTTTTTGCTCCTTTGCACCTCAGTATCTCTACTTGCTCATTCCTTTTCTGCACATCTATCACTCCAGTGTTTATTTGCGAAAGTGTAATTATTTTGCCACTACGGTGTATTTATTGCCTTACCTCCCTAATCTCACTTTATTTGTACACCCTGCAAATAGACTTTCTATTGTGTTATTGACTGTACATTTGTTTATTCCATGTGTAACTCTGTGTTGTTGTTTTTTGCCGCACTGCTTCGCTTTATCTTAGCCAGGTCGCAGTTGTAAACGAGAACTTGTTCTCAACTGGCTTACCTGGTGAAATAAATAAAAAAATATTTGAATTTTTAAAGAAAAATTTGAATATTATAATATTTTCTGTTTTGCTTTGAGTTGAGTCACTATGTACTATTCATAATGTTTTGGTTGTTGTAAGGAAAGGGATTGGAAGACACCTGCCTTGAATATGGGTCTGACAATCTGCCGCACTGGCATTTTGTATTTGATTACGTTAGATTATATAATATTTGATCTTATACGTAAGCACAGTGATACTTGTATGCCTCTTTTCTTTTTCAATGATGACCCAATGCACTTAGTCATCAGTTCTGGAATCACAACGCTGTGGGATTATAGGGACAGTTGTTATTTTTAGCATTGCAATAAAGAGAAGAATGTAAATGTATAGTGATTTTTCCCTGGCTCTATTCAGTGGTGCCTTTGAGACCAGATATATTGATTGTCTAATTCTGAGATACTGACCATCGTTACGACAAGTGTGTGACAGATCTCTATATGTCTCTGGCTATATAGTCACAAACATGCTAGTCTTGCGTTACCATACTACCTAGGCTCATTAAATGATTGTTCTACGGTTAATTTTCGGACTGTTTTGGATAATACGATACGGTTTGCTTTTAGATTCAGTTTTCATGGTCTACAAGTACATATTAATAATACAATTTGGATCATCATACCCTAACTGTTTACTTTGGTCCTGTTGGTCGAAACAAATTGAAGAGCAGTTGTAGGTCTGCCTGAGGTATGATGACTGATTATTTGGCCAACAGTGGTCTTCTCATTGCTCATTTTCAAGCTGTATGTTCTCCTCTTTGAAGTGTTCATCCATATCTCACAAGACTGCACCTGTAGACCTCCTTATTATTCTCTACTTTTCCTGAGAGAGTTGCCTCCTGTGAACACTTCCATGGTGAGCAGTGCCCGTCCCAATTCTATGGAGCACCTGCAGAGCTAGAGCTAACAGCAGGGCTTGCAATAGCTTTTTATGTGTTCTGGGTTGGTTCTGCTTTCATATTTCCTCAAGCAGTACTAATGGAATTGACTGATTTAATGCAGATTTCTTTAGTATTTTTGTCCAGAATGCTGTTGTGTTTTTACAGTAGTAGGACCTGTGTCTTGGTAACCGTTGGCCCACCCCCTGTGGATGCAATTCTCATAATTACCAGTAGATGGTGGACTCTCACCATTGTTTGTGTGTTGGCCACTCGCACACTATTACCACAGAACAATGAGATAGATATTTCACCTGATCTGAAATATGTTGGTGAGAAGAAGCCCAGTGGCCGGCAGTGGTAGAAGATGGAGCGAGATAGATTTTGGCTGACATTCTGCACATTTTCTCATCAATGAAACATTTGATCTCCATACAGTTTTCTATTTCCAAAACTAGAATCTATAACAATAACAATCTCGATAAATTGCTTTGCAAGGACCCAGTATCACAAATGATGGCTTCTATTGATGGTGTAGCATACCCTGGGATGTAATATACTGTATGTAATACACTGTAGCTCATTAGCTTGCCATGCTGCCTCATCATGCTAGTTGTGTTAGGGAAAGGGGGATACCTAGTCAGTTGTACGGCTGAATGCCTTCAACTGAAATATGTCTTCCACACAATTGTTGAATGTTGCGTTTACATTTTCGTTCAGTATAGTTGACCAGTATCCAGCAGATGATGCTAAATGTAGTTCAGGTGGTCTGCAAGATGTTCCGGAAGCAGAAGTAGGTGTCCTCAGGCTCACAAGCATCTAAAGTACTTCTTAAAACTTCAGTGTAATGTGTAAAGGATTAAGAGAACAAGGTTTGGGAACACTATAAACTTTAAACTAAACTCTGTCCTATATACACACTGGCTGGGAGTCCCAGAGAAGGATCCTTGGTATGTCTCTCCGTACCCTAATCCCGCGTTCAGAACAACAGGGAAATCGGACATCTCAGACTTCCGACCTCACTCCCTTCAAACCACTGCGAACTCAGGATAAAACGAGCTTCGATCATAACCCTTACCTAACCCAACCTTATGCCGTGTTCAAAACAACTGGGAGCAGGTAATTGGGACATTTTCGACTTCCGTGAGTTCAAAACAACTGGGAAATCTGAAAAAAAGGGAAATCTGAAAAAAAAAGTTCCGACTGGGAAAACGATCATAACTCAGAATTCCAAGTCGGAAAATCTTTCTAGAGCGCTGACTTTCCGACCTGTAGATAACTGACGTCATGATTCTATTTAGTTTTTTTCCCCACCCGAGTTCCCAGTTGTCTTGAAAGCACCATTAACCCTTATCTTAATCGTTTTATACATCAACTTCCCTCTGACACCCCCCTGGTCATACAGCGTCCTATATTTACATCATACATTTTCTGTGCCCTTTCTCAGGCTGTGGCTATGAGCCTATGAGAGAGCTGAAACCTCTTCCATTAGAGGAAAATGCTTTTTGCTCTCATATGGATCCTGTCCCAATAAATTACTCTAAGAATACTGTGCAACATAGGTCGGTCTCATAGTTTCAGAATGGTGCTTGTACAGAATCTCAGAAACATGAATGCCTCTGTCTCCAGGGTGGTGGTAGTAAACGTAGGTTTGCTTAATATAACAGATGCACACAATTGCAGGTCTGGGAAAAGTTTATGGACGGCAACAAAACGCCTTATCAGTAGTGTGAGTAATTAGCATGGTCTCCCTCTCTAAT
The DNA here is from genome assembly GCF_021184085.1 of Oncorhynchus gorbuscha. Taxonomy (NCBI): domain Eukaryota; kingdom Metazoa; phylum Chordata; class Actinopteri; order Salmoniformes; family Salmonidae; genus Oncorhynchus; species Oncorhynchus gorbuscha. Next base: position 27,719,738 of record NC_060185.1, read on the forward strand.
TGACTACCAGTGACACAGAGTAACATATCTAAAATGCCATTAGCGCTCAGCAATCAATGCAACAGCATGAGGTCATAGATTATCATTAAGGTCTTTCACCTCAAGAGGAATGAAGGATGGAGAAAAGAAATGAACTCCATCCATGCTAGTGTTATTTGATGAAGAGCCTATCCCTTCTCATATAAAGCTAGGATTCAAGAGATACCCTGTAAGAGCTTATGTGCACACCAGACCCTTCGGTGTCATAGAAGTAAAATATTTGGTCATGTGTCAAGTGTGTGCAGAAGGGACGAGTATAGTATGCCGGATGAAGTGAAATGTTGCAATTGCAGAGGTGAAAATGCGCCTGAATTCCTGGAGTGCCCTGTTAGGAGAATGAGGTGGCAAGGGTAAGGAGCGTCCAGCGTGTCTTCTATCTGGAGGCGGTGTGGAAGGAAGGAACAATGGTAATAGAACAACCACAACAACCAGTGAATGTTTCTCATCAACCGAGGTATGGTGAAATGCTATGGAGAAGAAGTCTAAGAAAATTGGAATCATTGTGAATGCAGCTGAACGTTTTTTGGGCCCTTCCTGATTTCACAGCCGAGGCCATGCATAAATCCTGTTGATGAATGTTCCCCCTGAGCCTGTGTTGGGATGTATTTTGGAGTGGACTGTGATTGAAGAAGTGGGATGGGTTTTGTTAGTTGACGTGTTTAAATTTGTATTTTGTATGATGTTTTCCTCCTTTGCCGCAATGTTTTTTTTGTTTCTTATTCAATACCCATCCAGCTGGTGGTGGTAATGCACCATTAACATTGGATGCCAACCGCCATCTTAAGCCCATCTAAGAAGAAGAAGAAGAAGAAAAGAGCCAGTGGGGAGGGTGTTCAGAGATTGCAGAAGCAGAAGTGTTGTTTGAGGCTGAAAGCCCATCAAGTACAGTTAGTGAGAAAGATGAGTGGACAACAGTGAAGTCCAAGAATGGAACAAAAAGGGCTCAAATTGTTGTGGAAAATGAGGCTGATGAATCATTGCTTGTTGGAGTACGTTTTTGGATAAGGATGTTCATTTGGGAAACTCTTTTGAAGTCACGAGGATGGTGAAGAAGGTAATGGGAAAAGTGGATGCAGTCAAGGTGACTACCTCATGAAGCTGGTTGAGAGAATGCCATGTGTGCAAAGGGTGGCTACTTTGAAGACTGCAAAATATAAAATATATTTTGATTTGTCTAACATTTTGTTGTTTACTACATGATTCCATATGTGTTATTTTATAGTTTTGATGTCTTCACTATTATTCTATATCGTAAAAAATAGTAAAAAATAAAGAAAAACCCTTGAATGAGTAGGTGTGTCCAAACTTCTGACTGGTCCTGTACACACAAATATATACAGTGGGAAAAAAAGTATTTGGTCAGCCACCAATTGTGCAAGTTCTCCTACTTAAAAAGATGAGAGAGGCCTGTAATTTTCATCAAAGGTACACTTCAACTATGACAGACAAAATGAGAAACAAAATCTGGAAAATCACATTGTAAGATCATTAATGAATTTATTAGCAAATTATGGTGGAAAATAAGTATTTGGTCACCTACAAACAAGCAAGATTTCTGGCTCTCACAGACCTGTAACTTCTTCTTTAAGAGGCTCCTCTGTCCTCCACTCGTTACCTGTATTTAATGGCACCTGTTTGAACTTGTTATCAGTAAAAAACACCTGTCCACAACCTCAAACAGTCACACTCCAAACTCCACTATGGCCAAGACCAAAGAGCTGTCAAAGGACACCAGAAACAAAATTGTAGACCTGCACCAGGCTGGGAAGGCTGAATCTGCAATAGGTAAGCAGCTTGGTTTGAAGAAATCAACTGTGGGAGCAATTATTAGGAAATGGAATACATACAAGACCACTGATAATCTCCCTCGATCTGGGGCTCAACGCAAGATCTCACCCTGTGGGGTCAAAATGATCACAAGAACGGTGAGCAAAAATCCCAGAACCACACGGGGGGACCTAGTGAATGACCTGCAGAGAGCTGGGACCAAAGTAACAAAGCCTACCATCAGTAACACACTACACCGCCAGGGACTCAAATCATGCAGTGCCAGACGTGTCCCCCTGCTTAAGCCAGTACATGTCCAGGCCCATCTGAAGTTTGCTAGAGAGCATTTGGATGATCCAGAAGAAGATTGGGAGAATGTCATATGGTCAGATGAAACCAAAATATAACTTTTTTAATAAAATTCAACTCGTCATGTTGGGAGGACAAAGAATGCTGAGTTGCATCCAAAGAACACCATACCTACTGTGAAGCATGGGGGTGGAAAAATCATGCTTTGGGGCTGTTTTTCTGCAAAGGGACCAGGACGACTGATCCGTGTAAAGGAAAGAATGAATGGGGCCATGTATCGTGAGATTTTGAGGGAAAACCTCCTTCCATCAGCAAGGGCATTGAAGATGAAATGTGGCTGGGTATTTCAGCATGACAATGATCCCAAACACACCGCCCGGGCAACAAAGGAGTGGCTTCGTAAGAAACATTTCAAGGTCCTGGAGTGGCCTAGCCAGTCTCCAGATCTCAACCCCATAGAAAATCTTTGGAGGGAGTTGAACGTCTGTGTTGCCCAGCAACAGCCTAAAAAACATCACTGCTCTAGAGGAGATCTGCATGGAGGAATGGGCCAAAATACCAGCAAAAGTGTGTGAAAACCTTGTGAAGACTTACAGAAAACATTTGACCTCTGTCATTGCCAACAAAGGGTATATAACAAAGTATTGAGATAAACTTTTGTTATTGACCAAATACTTATTTTCCACCATAATTTGCAAATAAATTCATAAAAAATCCTACAATGTGATTTTCTGGATTTGTTTCTTCTCATTTTGTCTGTCATAGTTGAAGTGTACCTATGATGAAAATTACAGGCCTCTCTCATCTTTTTAAGTGGGAGAACTTGCACAATTGGTGGCTGACTAAATACTTTTTTGCCCCACTGTATATATATATATACATATATATATATATATATCTGTATCTGTTCTTTAGTTTTTTTAAACAAACTTCCTACTCAAGTGCAGTTGAGAAATACAAACTACAGAGTCATAGCATTTGTTCCAAGACCAATGCAGTGTGATTATTGTAAAGCTTTTGGACATTTTAAAGTTTTTGCTGAAGGGAGAAGCCGAGATGTTCAAGTTGTGGAAAATACTGTTATCATGTGTTTTAAAAGTGTTGAAAATGTGACCTTTTGCAATTGTGGTGGGAACCATGAAGCCACGTCTTTGGAATGCCTAACAAGGGTGGAAGAGAATGAGGTGGCCAAAGTCAGGGCTGTCCAGAGCATTTAATATATAATAATAATAATATGCAGCTGCTGTTAAAAGGGTTGATGGTTCGATTGGTGCTCCTGAAGAATCCATGGTGGTGGATAGGCCTTCACTGAAGGCTGCAGGGGTTGCCGTTCAACAGCAGGACCCAGATATGTTCAAAGTTAAGAAGGTGGACTTTGCGGCCTTTATAGCTATGATGATTAATGGTACTGCCATTGGGGAGAGGAAGTCCAGGAAAATAGACATCATTGTGACTGTTTGGGGTTGTGGACAGGTGTCTTTTATACTGATAACAAGTTGGTTGCTGGGACTGAAAGACTTCTCGGCGGATGAGTTGCATGGAGTATTATCACAAGCCGTACCACCCTCTCACGTTATAGAGCCTGAGAAGGGAAATATGGAGATTTGAAGGAAGGAGGAAGTGGGAGTTTTAGTTTTGTCAATATGTTTTTTATTGTTTTATTTTGGGTGGATTAAGTTCGTTTTCCCAATCACGTATGGGTTTTATTTTTACTTTGTTTTTTTCAACCCTGTCCAGTTGGTGGCGGTAATACACATTTTTGGGTTGTAGTCTGCCATAAACCCCACAGAAGAATAAATGGGATTTACAGTAGTAGCAAAGATTTTTACAACTAAACTAAGATAGACCCTAGCCTGTCGTTTCAAACCGGAACAAATGAGTCATAGTGGGCAGTACAAACAATGAGATGGGCTAGATCCTAATTGGCGCGGTCTAGCATTATCTGCATATTTCAGTTAGGGAACGCCTAATTCTTTGAAGTGCGCGTGTGCAATAATTTAATTCACGTTTGTTCTCCTAAACAACGCAGTTTTTCTCAAACTTCTGCAAAGGGTAAAGTAAAAAACTGTCCAATCTGTAGTTTTCTAGTTTAGGGAATAGAAACTGTATTGAAATCAAACGTCGCATCGATGTGCAGAACCTCAGTCAAAATCCATCTCGTTCCATCCTCTCCCACTGCCGGCCAGTGGGCTTCCTCCCACTACCATATTTGGCTATTAGTGGAACTGCCAACCAGAAGCTTCACATTTATACATCCGGTGAAATATCTGTCCCATCGTTCTATCTGTGGTAGCCGCGCACCAAGCACATCCCTTGTCCAACTCATCACGACACACACAGACCTCCAGCAGCATGTGAGTCGACAGGTTGTGCACACAGAGGAAGTCGACAGAACTGTTTATAGCTAAATAGATTTGCTAATAATAATATCTAGCAGGCAAAGGCACTCAGACTTACGCCATGTCAAATACAACAATTGCAAATACCGGCTCATAAAGCAGGATATGTCGGTAGACTGATATTTAACTCGCAGTTGGTTAACTCGACCAAAAAAAGCAACTTGTTGGGAGTTATCAGGGTAAGTGTAAATACCTGTGTGAATTTAACAAGCAAGTGTGTTTTATTTCACAGCCAGCTCAACTTTAACGTAATTCTAGATAGCCTACTGTACATTGAGCTTTTACCTGCTGGTTGACTAACGTAACGTTAGCCAGTTCTTCCTGGCAGCGCACTTCACTTGCTTAGCTGGTAGCTAGCTATCTAACGTCAGTTGGCCAGTAACGATAAAGACAAAGAAGTATACAGTGTACTGTACAGTCAGCTAACTTTTGCTTATTGTTGTCCATTTTTTTAAATTCAAATTTTGCTTTCATGAATGTACACGTCAAAAAAACACATGTTTCCTTAGTTGAAGTTTGTCAGGAAATGTCTCCAGACGGAGGACATGATCATTCTTATTTAGCACCAAGACTTATTGCAATAATGATACAATAAATAAGCCTCAAGCACGAATTTAGCCAGCTACCGATTACGCCGAGACTCAGATGTTTTACTATAAAATGCAGCTATACCAAACAAAACACAGATTTCAAAGTTTAACCAACCATAGAACTCTATGCACAATTTGAGGGACTACATTTAATGCTGCATATGTAACTTTTTGGGCGACCCGATTAAATTCACATAAAAATGAAAGTAATAGATCTAGAACCAATTCACGTCGTGACGTTTTTCATTACGCCATACGTCATTTTCTTGACGTACTGATCAGACAAGTTTTACTTTTTTTTTTTTTTTACCTAACTAGGCAACTCTTAAAGAACAGATTCTTATTTACATGGGGACTGAACCCAGCAACACTGGGCCAATTGTGTGCCGCCCTACGGGATTCCCAATCACAGCCGGTTGTGATTCAGCCTGGAATGGAACCAGGGTCTGTTGTGACGCCTCTAGCACTGAGATGCAGTGACTTAGACAGCTGCTCCACTTGAGAGCCCCAAAAGATGTGTAATTAAACCAATATGGACCACAGCCCATTGTTTCAAGTGGGAACAAATTAGTCATAGTGGGCAGAACTAGCATGGAGGTGGGCAGAGCCAAGCATGAGCTAGCGACATCCTATTGGCAAGTTCAAGCATTTATTCTCACATTCCGGTTAGGGAACGCCTACTCCGTGAAGTGTGCAATAACTCAGTTTGCTTTTGCACCCCTTCTAAACAACGCCATTTTTAAAAACTGGCAAAGAATAATGTTTACAAAATGTAGTCCACTTTGTAACATATTTTAGTTTTGATAACATAACATTGACATCAAATGTTGAATTGATGAGAACATTTTCAGAATGTTGGCCAAAATCTATCTCCTTTCATCTTCTTTTTCACTCACTACCATATTTGGCAGTGAGTGAAAAAGCCAAGTGGATGCTTCCGGTGAAATATCTGTCCCATTGTTCTATCTGTGAGTGTAGTGTTTGTAACACAATATTGAGGAGAGCCTGTCTCTTCCGAGAGCATATTTATTTTAGGAGATATTACCTTTTCATTCAAGGATAAATCTATTGCTACAGGTGATAATAGAACATGTTTAGTTTTACCTCAACTAATACAAGTCAAGCTAGCTTGCACTGCAGAGCAGCTAAAAGCTAGGCTAGGTTGAAGATACCATTGTAGCTAGCAACCTCCACCTAACAATTATAATAATAAACAAATATCATTACCATCAAACTTAAATGGGAGGCAACAGTCATAAGCCAATTATATTAACAGTCAAAGTGTATTATTTAACATTACTGTTAAACTAGTACTTACTTATAGAAATGTGTAATTGTTTAGAAAATGCTAGCTATAAAGCCATCACCGAAAACCACATTTTCATCTTTTTGTAACTTCCTGTTCTCCGACGAACTCTGGCTGGACTGAAGACAAGGCAAAGTAAAAAATGAAAAACAAATCTAAGTATCCACGGAACCTTCAACCGCAAGGTGGCGTTGCGTTTTCACTCCACTGTGTCTCCATTGAAATGCATGACATCCTTTGCAATGTAACAGAGTGTTTATGGGTAATGTGAAAAGGGGTTAAGAAGCATTAGTAATATGTTCTATGTGCTCTATTTCTATGCTTCCTGTTCTGAAGTTTCCAAAACCAAGTTTACTCTTGGTTTTGGTTTTCTACACCAGCTTCAAACGGTTCCTGAAAGTATATTTCACAGCGGTGGTTCAGCGGTTTACATGGTAAAATGATTCTCTACACTGTACTTGCTTGTTTTGTCACATAAACTAAAATTAGGCAAACTATTCAAATTTTAGCAACCAGGAAATAAAAAATATAAAAAACATTTACAGGAAGAACTGTGCAGATACAAAGTCTGGTCAAAGATAGCCCAATAGTAAACAAAGAAGGTAGCATATTTCAACCCTGCAGGCGCTACACAAAACGCAGAAATAAAATATAAAACATGCATTACCTTTGATGAGCTTCATTTGTTGGCACTCCAATACATCCCATAAACATCACAATTGGTCCTTTTCTTCAATTAATTCCGTCCATATATATCCAAATGCCCATTTATTTGATGCGTTTGATCCAGAAAAAAACTGCTTCCAAAAAATGCAACGTCACTACAAAATATTTCAAAAGTTGCCTATAAACTTTGCCAAAATATTTCAAACTACTTTTGTAATACATCTTTAGGTATTTTTAAATGTTAATAATCAATCAAATTGTTGACGGATCTATCTGAGTTCAATACAGGAAGATAACAAACCATGCTACTTTTCACGTCTTGCGCAACTCAAGTGTTACCCAGTTCCTAGATGGCCTACTTCTTCATTGCACAAATTAATACCCTCAACCAAATTCCAAAGACTGGTGACATCCAGTGGAAGCGGTAGGAACTGAAAACAGGTTCCTAAGAAATATAATTTGCCAATGAGAACGCAGTGAACAGACAGACCAAAAAAAATAATTCTGAATGGTTAATCCTCTGGGTTTTGACAGCTACATAAGTTCTGTTATACTCACAGACATGATTCAAACAGTTTTAGAAACTTCAGAGTGTTTTCTATCCAAATCTACTAATAATATGCATATCTTATTCCTGGCATGAGTAGCAGGAATTTGAAAATGGGCACGCTATTTATCCAAAAGTGAAAATGCTGCCCCCTATACCTTAAGAAGTTAAACATCAAAATCAATAGTTTTGTTTAGCGTACATTTTAAAGTGAAAAACCAGAGTGGAATTGCCCATAGCTATCTCACAGTACTTGGTGATTTAAATATTCTCTGGGTTATCCCCATAAATGTTCCATTGTGTAAGGCTAGTGTAAGGTGAATCTGATGCCCTGCCTTCGGTAGCAATGGGGACAGTGGGATAATGCCCTGTAAGGGTGCTGTTCTATGTATGATACAGTAAACTGAGATCATGACTCTCTGTGGTCCCTCCAGATTGCATTGCACTTAAGTTATTGCTTTGATTGGATGGCATTGTATTTACAGTTGAAGTCAGAAGTTTACATACACTTAGGTTGGAGTCATTAAAACTTGTTTTTCAACCACTCCACAAATTTATTGTAACAAACTATCGCTTTGGCGAGTCGGGTAGGACATCTTTTTTTGTGCATGACACAAGTAATATCTCCAACAATTTTTTACAGATGGATTTTTTCACTCATAATTCACTATCACAATTCCAGTGGGTCAGATGTTTACATACACTAAGTTGACTGTGCCTTTAAACAGTTTGGAAAATTCCAGAAAATGTCATGGCATTAGAAGCTTCTGATAGGCTAATTTGAGTCAATTGGAGGTGTACCTGTGGATGTATGTCAAGGCCTACCTTCAAACACAGTTCCTATTTGCTTTACATTATGGGGAAAATCAAAAGAAATCAGCCAAGATCTCAGAAAATAAAATTGGAGATCTCCCCTAGTCTGGATCATCCTTGGGTGAAATTTCCAAACACCTGAAGGTACCATGTTCATCTGTACAAACAATAGTACGCAAGTATAAACACGATGGGACCACGCAGTTGTCATACCGCTCAGGAAAGAGACACTTTCTGTCTCCTAGAGATGAATGTACTTTGGTGCGAAAAGTGCAAATCCATCCCAGAACAACAGTAAAGGACCTTGTGAAGATGCTGGAGGAACAGGTACAAAAGTATCTACGTTCACAGTTAAACAAGTCCTATATCAACAAAACCTGAAAAGCTGCTCCGCAAGGAAGAAGCCACTGCTCCAAAACCGCCATAAAAAAGGCAGACTACAGTTTGCAACTGCACATGGGGACAAAGATTGTACTTATTGGAGAAATGTTCTCTGGTCTGATGTAACAAAAATATAACTATTTGGCCATAATGACCATCGTTATGTTTGGAGGAAAAGGGGGGAGGCTTGCAAGCCGAAGAACGCCATCCCAACCGTGAAGCACGGGGGTGGCAGCATCATGTTGTGGGGTGCTTTGCTGAAGGAGGGACTGGTGCACTTCACAAAATAATGGCATCATGAGGAAGGAAAATTATGTGGATATATTGAAGCAACATCTCCAGACATCAGTCAGGAAGTTAAAGCTTGGTCGCAAATGGGTCTTCCAAATGGACAATGATCCCAAGCATACTTCCAGAGTTGTGGCAAAATGGCTTAAGAACAACAAAGTCGAGGTATTGGAGTGGCCATCACAAAGCCCTGACTTCAATCCAATAGAAAATATGTGGACAGAACTGAAAAAGCTTGTGTGAGCAAGGAGGCTTACAAACCTGACTCAGTTACACAAGCTCTGTCAGGAGGAATGGGCCAAAATTCACCCAAAATATTGTGGGAAGCTCGTGGAAGGCTACCCAAAACGTTTGACTCAAGTTAAACAATTTAAAGGCAATGCTACCAAATACTAATTGAGTGCATGTAAACTTCTGACCCACTGGGAATGTGATGAAAGAAATAAAAGCTGAAATAAATCACTCTACTATTATTCTGACATTTCACATTCTTAAAATAAAGTGGTGATCCTAAGACAGGGAATTTTTACTAGGATAAAATGTCAGGAATTGTGAAACTGAGTTTAAATGTATTTGGCTAAGGTGTATGTAAACTTCCGACTTCAACTGTATATTCAATCTCATGGTTGTCTTACAGGAGCTGAATGGCCTCTGTGGTGGCCTCTGTTGTGACTGTGAAAACCGAGAAGCGACTAGCTCATGCTGATACTCAGGATGTTGACTCCAACACCAAAAAACCCAGGTATCAAAAACTGATATGACTAGCCTACATTTAGTACTCTGTTCCTCTTTATATGCCAATGCATTATCAATATCAGACTGGTCAGGAACTTTTTCTCATAGTTTCTGTTTTTAAACCCATTCTTTACGTTTTCAGCCTAGGTTTGAGTTCAAACAGCAGCCAAGTAAACTTGCCATGATTTGTTTAACCTTCATGTTGTCTAAGGATTTGGGAACCATCAATGGAACCATCACTCAATCTCTGCCTGCCCCAAAGGAAACTGCTGCCCAGCCTGAAGACCAAGCGGGCGCCCGAGCTGGTCCTAGTTATTGGTACAGGGGTGAGTTCAGCTGTGGCCCCTCAGGTCCCCGCGTTGCGCTCCTGGAAGGGTTTGATCCAGGCCTTGTTGGACGCGGCCAACGACTTTGACCTCCTCGAGGAAGAGGAGAGTAGGCGTTTTCAGAAGAGCCTGCAGGAGGACAAGAACCTAGTCCACGTGGCTCATGACCTCATCCAGAAACTCTCTCCGGTAAGGCTTCCCTGCTCCTGTGCACACACATATAGCCAGATGTAGACAGCACACTGTCTCCAGCTGGTTGAGACACACCAGTGACTTTCATTGTAAACTTTCCTTTATTGGGATTTGTAATCATAGTGGGAATGACCGTGACAAGGAGTAAGCATAGTTCAATGTTTTTATCTAAATTCTAAAATGTTTGATTCAGGTTTTTCAACCTGTGTTCTGTGTAAAAGGTGATGCCCTAACCTTAAGTACAGCACTGATGGATTACTACAACACGTCATCATGCAATTCCTTGTTTTCAAAGCCACACAAGTTGACTCAACCAGTTCTGGCACTCAGGTTAATTTAAACAGGACTTTTAAGGCCTGTTATTTGATTCGCTAGATGAAGAAATCCCCCCAGTGAATAACCTCCCATTGATTTCTCTCAATAAGTCAACGAATCAGTGGACCGTGACTAAATTACAGAGAAATTCAAGGGGAAATATTTTTAGATTTCGGTACCGGCCCGTATCCCCTTCATACCATGTCGGGTCAAACCATAACCGGTTCTTAATACCATCTGCCTTCAGTGTTGGTCATGTCTCATTACACTGTTCAGATTGCTTAAACATGCTTTGTTTCAGCAGCCCACCTGTTGTCACAAAAGGAACCAACTGCCCAGTGTGGGTTTATCCATCGCTTTTATTCCAGGTTCACAATCATGCAGATCAGGTGATTACACCGCCATGGACCCTGTGGCAAATATTTTTCTGTTCTTAAAAGGCGGTGGTGTGCCACAGGCCTCTGTACATGTTCAGCATCTTATCAGAACAGGGCACGCAATTGTAGCGGAACATAAAACTATTGAATAACGAATTATAGATGTATGGCGCTTACGATATGAAGTAGCCTGAATCTCACATTTTTTAGAACCTAGTATTAGAGGTCGACAATTATGATTTTTCAACGCCGATTTCGATACCAAAAGGGACCCCCAAAAAAAGCTGATACCGATTAATCGGCAGATTTTATTTAAAAAAAAATATATATAATAATAATAATAATAGTAAATAAATAAAACTATTTGTAATAATGACAATTACAACAACACTGCATGAACACTTATTTTAACTTAATATAATACATCAATAAAATCAATTTAGTCTCAAATAAATAATGAAACATGTTCAATTTGGTTTAAATAATGCAAAAACAAAGTGTTGGAGAAGAAAGTAAAAGTGCAATATGTGCCATGTAATAAAGCTAACGTTTAAGTTCCTTGCTCAGAATATATGAGAGCTGGTGGTTCCTTTTAACATGAGTCTTCAATATTCCAAGGTAAGAAGTTTTAGGTTGTAGTTATTATAGGACTATGTCTCTATACTATTTATATTTCATATACCTTTGACTATTGGATGTTCTAATAGGTACTTTATTGCCAGCCTAATCTCGGGAATTGATAGGCTTGAAGTCATAAACAGCGCAATGCTTGAAGCACAGAGAAGAGCTGCTGGCAAATGCAGGAAAGTGCTGTTTGAATGAATGCTTATGAGCTTGCTGTTGCCTACCACTGCTCAGTCAGACTGCTCTATCAAATCATAGACTTAATTATAATATAATAACACACAGAACTACGAGCCTTGGGTCATTAATATGCTAAAACAAAACGTTTATTCTTTCAGTGAAATACAGAACCGTTCCGTATTTTATCTAACGGGTGGCATCCCTAAGTCTAAATATTGCTGTTACATTGCACAACCTTCAATGTTATGTCATAGTTATGTACAATTTTGGCAAATTAATTACGGTCTTTGTTAGGAAGAAATGGTCTTCACACAGTTCGCAACGAGCCAGGCAGCCCAAACTGCTGCATATACCCTGACTCTGCTTGCACAGAACGCAAGAGAAGAGAATTTCTATTTCCCTAGTTAATAGAAATTAATGTTAGCAGGCAATATTAACTAAATATGCAGGTTTAAAAATATGTATTGATTTTAAGAAAGGCATTGATGTTTATGGTTAGGTACACATTGGTGCAATGACAGTGCTTTTTTTTGCGAATGCGCTTGTTTTTTGCGAATGCGTTTGGCGAAGTAGGCTGTGATTCAATGATAAATTAACAGGCACCATGTCGATTATATGCAACGCAGGACAAGCTAGATAACTACACATGGTTGATGATATTACTAGGTTAACTACTGATTATGTTAAGATTGTTTTTTATAAGATAAGTTTAATGCTAACTAGCACCTTACCTTGGCTCCTTGCTGCACTCGCATAACAGGTAGTCAGCCTGCCACGCAGTCTTCTCGTGGAGTGCAATGTAATCGGCCGTAATCAGTGTCCAAAAATGCAGATTACCGATTGTTATGAAAACCTAATCGGCCCCAATTAATCGGCCATTCCGATTAATCGGCCGACCTCAACCTAGTATGCTGAAAGTGTAAAGAGAAAGAAACGCATTGAAAAGAGGACTCTCGTAGAGTGTAGACACAGAAATTTGTCTTTTAGTCACATTGTTTCCCACCGTGCACAGATGTGAATTCAACGTCTATTCCATGTTGGTTCAACGTAATTTCATTCAACCGGTGTGTGCCCACTGGGTGCTTGTTCACAGAACAGCTGAAGAGAACCGAGGCTTCTGTCCTTCATCACAAGAAGGGATCAAATACCGGGTGGGACACAGCAGTTTAACCCAATGGTATTGGTGCTATAACGAGAGCAATCCAAACAATGTAAATAACTGTGGATTAGTGCTGTGTTTTGGCCCGTAATGTCAGTTAATGAGCCTAATCTGAAGGTTAGAATCAGCATGTTTGTGACCTAAATCCTTTCCTGCTGTCGTTGAATGACCTAGGCAAAATACTAAGGACAATTATTACAACTTTCCCTGTTTAGAACCAGGTTAGTTGAAAACAACTCAACTTTAGTGTCTCATCCGAGGCGATATCAATCTCAGGATAGGAGCATGATACTACTTTACCTTATTTGGTCATTACATAAGTCCTCAAACAAAAGGAAAATGCATTCGGTGTAGAAGTCAACAGCAGGGTGAGTGGGTAGCTAGATGCATGCTCTTGGTGATAATGACTTCCTTCCTGTGAAAAGGGATCCTGTTAGTTAATTTGCCCACTAGATCTCTAATCTCTGGACAGTCCAGCAGTCGGCCAGGCAGCTCGCTTGTGCTGTGTGCGCTAAGCTCACCTCGACAGTGCTATTCATAGCGGGCCAGCCCTTCTCCTTTGTTTTCCTACAACCACTGTCAGGCATAGTGTGCAATCGGCGTAGCTCTGAGTAATGAGATTTATCCATTACAGACGGCCATAATCGCATGGCTACTCAAACAGCCTGCCCTCTCTCTGCTCCATAGCAATTAGACTCACCGTGTACAGCAACTGTTTACATGTCCCTGCTACTGATGGAAAAACATTTTCAAGACTATAACAACCAGTCATAAATGCTTTATTGTACCTTTTAAAAACCTGAAAATGCTTTTCTAAATGGTCTCCCTCCTAGTAGTTAAGTACCAGCGGTATAATCTGTATAATCAATACACACCCACTAACCTCTATTAATTGTGCTTCTGCCCGATCATTGCAGAGAACAGGCAATGTGCGGTCTACCTTCTTCAAGGACTGCCTGTACGAGGTGTTTGACGATCTGGAATGTAAGATGGAGAACGCGGGGAAGCACCTTCTCCGCTCCGTACTACAGTTGATGGAGAGTGGAGCGCTGGTTCTCACCACCAATTTTGACAACCTGCTGGAGATCTACGCAGCCCACCAGGGATCGAAGCTGGAGTCTCTGGACCTAACCGACGAGAAGAAGGTAAAAACTGATCCTTTTCCTTCTGGAAAGATCTCTATAGTCATGGCCTTGTGTGCTCTTTAGGGCCAAATTCTAAATTGTGTGTACATAATTTTCACTGCAATAACACATCATGGATGGATGTCAATTGGGGGTTTACCAGAAAATACACTATATGGCTAAAAGTATGCTCGTCGAACATCTCATTCCAAAATCATTGGAGTTGGTCTCCCCCTTTGTTGCTATAACAACCTCCACTCTTCTGAGAAGGCTTTCCACTAGATGTTGGAACATTGTTGCGGAGACTTGCTTCCATTCAGCCACAAGCATTAGGGTTGGCCGACTAGACCTGGCTCGCAGTTGGCTTCCCAATTCATCCCAAAGATGTTCAATGTGGTTGAGTTCAAGGCTCTGTTCAGGGCAGTCAAGTTCTTCCACACCGATCTCGACAAACCATTTCTGTATGGACCTCACTTTATGGACAGAGGCATTGTCATGCTGAAACAGGAAAGGGCCTTCCCCAAACTGTTGCCACAAAGTTGGAAGCACAGAATCGTCTAGACTGTAGGATTGACAGATGGTGAAGCGTGATTCATCCCTTCACTGCTCCAGAGTCCAATGTCGGCTAGCTTTACAACACTCCACCCTATGCTTTGCATTGTGCATGGTGATCCTAGGTTTGTGTGCGGCTGCACGGCCATGGGAACCCATGTCATGAAGCTACTGACTAACAGTTCTTGTGCTGACATTGCTTCCAGAGGCAGTTTGAACTCAATAGTGAATGTTGCAACCGAGGACAGACAATTTTTACGTGCTTCAGCACTCTGCGGTCCCGTTCTGTGAGCTTGTGTGGCTTACCACTTAACGGCTGAGCCATTGTTGCTCCTAGACGTTTCCACTTCACAATAACAGCACTTAAAGTTGACACTTCACTAAGCTCTTCAGTACAGGCCATTCTACTGCCAATGTTTGTTTATGGAGATTTCATGGCTGTGTGCTCGATTTTATGCACCTGTCAGTCGCGGGTGTGGCTGAAATAGTCAATCCACTAATTTGAAGGGGTGTCCACCTAGTTTGTCATGTAGTGTATTATTTATGCAATGCAGATATAGCCTCTGTTGCGGAAGCCACACAAGCATACTACTTCGCTATGAAGCAGTTGGGTGTGAACATTTCAATTAAATTGGGATTTATCGTTTTGAAAAAATCCCTAACTGAAAAAGAAATTCCCCACAAAATTAAAATCACAGTGGAGTTATCACAAAACTACCACTAACAGGTCCCAATCATCATCATCAGAGAGTGAGACAGATGTGACAACCGTGAAGTCCTGTATGGCAATACTTAGAGAAGTTAAATGAGAAGGTGGTGAAATGCATGCTTTGTGAGGGGGAAGTGAGCTACAGTGGCAGTACAAGTACAATGCTTAAATCAAATCCAAATCAAATGTATTTATATAGCCCTTCGTACATCAGCTGATATCTCAAAGTGCTGTACAGAAAGCCTAGCCTAAAACCCCAAACAGCAAGCAATGCAGGTGTAGAAGCACTTGAACCGTTGCTGGCAGTAGCGCAGGCCCAGACATTAGACAGGCTCTTCACACCAAAGAAGTGAGAAAATTATAGCGCTGATTACAGAAATTATTGCAGTTGATATGCAGCCATTGTCAATGCTAGAGGATGTCAGCTTCAGTGCCCTGATGGCATAGCTAGATGTCATGTCGAAAAACCGTGACAGCCTGGATGAAGAAATTGTACAATGATTGTTCTGCAAGTACAAAGTTTGAGCTCTAAGACGCCCCATAATTGGCATTAACAACATTGTTGGACAACTATGAACACGCTGTCATACATCACTGCAATGAGCCATCACATTGATGAGAAGTGGGACATGAAGCCCCATGTGCTGACCACTGAGAACATGGAGAGGCACACAGCAGAGAACCTAAAAACGTCATTAACTACCATTTGTTGCTGAGTGAGTTGGGGACAGCAGTAAGATGAGCGCCGTATGGTAGCCGGAACTGCATTGGACCAGATCTGCGTTGTAATTCACGTCATTTAATGATTTTTATTCTGAATGTTTAAAGGATAAAAACAATTGCAGTTTAAACATTAAACGTTTTAAAATTGTCATATCTATTTAATAAGCAATATATTGGGCATGTATTCTAAGTGGTATGCAAGTGTGGGCATTGGAACATAGGCTTTGGCCCCCTTTGATCTTCAGATGCCATCAGAGGAAGTAATTGATGAGACTGAGGGCATGACAGTTTAACTATACTACTGTCACAGGTTTAGGCTCACAACACAGGGAATGCTCTTGCACATAAAACATTGTTTAAGGCTTATTAAAGGTGAATTCAAGGGAACATATTTGATTCAAAGACCAACATATGTCTTCTAATATGGTGTCCTTAAACCAGAGAAAGTGGTCAATGCATTGACCTGTGAAGGTCTTTTGTCTCTGACAGAAGTAGGATGTAGTTAGTATATGGCAAGGTCAAAGTTTCAAACTTCCAACTGTTGTCAAGGTTTATGGATTAATCATCTATATTGGTCTTTGATCAGAAATGGGAACTAATATGACAGATGTTTCCTTAAGCAGAATTTATAAACGCTCTTACCTTAGAAGGAACCCAACATGGATTGTTATTTATGTAGACTCGTTGAAAATAATTGATTGATTCACATTTAAGAAGACTCAATTTAATGATTCACATCTGTATTAAGCCTGCGATATTGACCATCGGGTGTGGTATTTATGCCCTGTCTCCATCAGGACTAACATCCCTGTCTGACATTAGCGGTGTCACTCCCTACCCAGTGAGAACAGGATTTGGTGTGACTGACTGTGGAATGTTTGTGTCCGTACAGGTCCTGGAGTGGGCTCAGGGGAAGAGAAGTCTGAGTGTTTTGCACATTCATGGTGTTTACACGAATCCCAGCGGTATTGTACTGCACCCTGCTGGCTACCAGAATGTACTGAGGAACACGGAGGTCATGGTGAGTGAGGCGGGCAGCCTTTCTAAATTATACCCTGGAAATGTTTCAGCGCTTAGCAGTTGCCGTTTACATTTTTTCAACCAATTTAATACCCATTGTGTTAATTGTAGTTAAGTTAATTCTGTCAGTGTCATAATGCAAACTGAACTCCATTGGTTCGACAGAGGGAGATCCAGAAACTGTATGAGACCAAGTCGTTTGTGTTCCTGGGCTGCGGGCGCACGGTGGATGACACCACCTTCCAGGCTCTGTTCCTGGAGGCGGTCAAACACAAGTCGGACCTGGAGCACTTCATGCTGGTGCGGCGTGAGGACGTGGGAGAGTTCAAGAAGCTGCGGGACAACATGCTAGACAAGGGCATCAAGGTCATCTCTTACGGCAATGAGTATTCCGACCTGCCTGAGTACTTTGAACGGCTGGCCAACGAGATTTGCAACCGCGACGCTGTCACTAACGGCTGGGGTAAAGAAGCCAATTTCAGTGAAATTACTCACTCACTGTATGTTTAGTAATCATACTGTATCCATTTCCTACAATGGATCACTTATTAGTTGGTGGTATGTTACTGAAGTGTAAATCGTAACACAATTATCTACTTAGGGCTTGGATCTTATCTTACGGTGATGCTACTGAGGAATTCTATTTTAGTGAGCCGAGTAGCACATTAGCCTGTTTAAACATGAGTAGCTACTTTGTTTGCGCTCACTATTATTTGTTAATCTGTTGATTTCATTGATTTTCATAGGATCTCCTGCCCAAGAAGAACAGGAAACCCAGAATGGCTTTCATTCACAGAAAAGCCTCCAAGGTTAGGATTGTGTGCTTCTTTGTCGGTGCTCGCATGCAAGAGGCATTTTCCTAAATCCACTTAATTTCATCCTGTTAGAATATACCTATTTATTAAGCTTATATCCAGGCTTTTAGAATATACCTGTTTATTGTGCTTTTATCCAGGCATTTCATTAGTGAAAACCTCCTTGGAATTCATACCCCTTACACACAAGTGGCTTACCTATAATGCATGGCAGTCTGTGGTAATAGACAGCTGTTGGTCCTCATATTTTATTTCTTCTTCTCTTTCTGCCCAGACTATCCTTCTTGACAGGCACAAAACAGACAGGAGTATCAGTCATTGTCATCCACAGTTCCTTCAGTCTACTTCTACTCAGGTTTCATTGGATCTACTACTACTCCGCTAGGGAAATATGGGCCAGAAGAGACCCATGTTACTATTCTAGTCACCCGCTTATTGTTTTTATTTTAATCTTTACCGGTTGTCATGACAAAGGGAAAGACCCAGCAGGAAAGTAAACTTTTTTTAAAGCAGCTGGCAACCCAATTAGTGTTTCCCTACACCTTAACATCTGGAACAAGATGTTGGAAAGGGCAATGGAAGACTGATGTAGGGATGACATAAGGACAGGTCCCTGACTTGGATTCTAGCTCAACATAATTTGTAAATGAATCCTGTCCTGAATGAATGGCTGGAGAGTCCTGAGGACCTAGCTATGCTAAAGACTCCCTGAATTTGAAGAGACGCAGGCGTGGCAAAAATGTAGCACAACATATCACATCAGAGGAGGCTGGTGGAATGCGCTATAGGAGGATGGCTCATTGTAATGGCTTGAATGGAACTGGGTCAAACGTGGTTTTATAATAAATAATAATAATAATAATAATATATGCCATTTAGCAGACGCTTTTATCCAAAGCGACTTACAGTCATGTGTGCATACATTCTACGTATGGGTGGTCCCGGGGATCGAACCCACTACCCTGGCGTTACAAGCGCCATGCTCTACCAACTGAGCTACAGAAGGACCACTTTCATATGTTTGATACCGTTCCATTTATTCCAGACATTAATGAGCCTGTCCTCCTATAGCTCTTCCCATCCTCCCCTGTTTAGGATCAACTATGCGGTCCTCTTATGAAACTGTCAAGTCTCAAAGCATACAGCATCAATAGATGTTAACTATGTAGTCTGAAAAAATGCTTGCCATGCTAACTTAAAAGCAGCTAGTTAAATCTGTGAAGCATGGTAACATGTTGAAGGGTTTTTGAGAATATTGTCTGCAGGTTCAGCAGTGACTTAGATGAGGCATCTTTAGAGTAACAATCACTTGGCCACTCATGTGCTGAAAAAAATTGTACACTGTCCTTTATAAGGCTTTTGGATTTTTAATACTGCATGTTTTGTGAAATCTGTAGGTATTTGTGCTTTAAAAAAGAAATAAAACCTTTGGTATCATACAGTGCATTTGGGAAGTATTCAGACCCCTGACTCTTTCCACATTTTGTTACAGCCTTATTCTACAATGGATTAAATATTATTTCTACACACAATACCCAAAGCAAAAACAGGTTGACAATTTTGCAAAAGTAAAAAATAATCTTATAGGTATTCAAACCCTTTACTCAGTGCTTTGTTGAAGAACCTTTGGCAGCAATTACAGCCTTGAGTCTTCTTGGGTATGACACTACAAACTTGGCACATCTGTATTTGGGGAGTTTCTCCCATTCTTCTCTGCAGATCCTCAAGCTCTGTCAGGTTGGATGGGGAGTGTCGCTGCACAGCTATTTTCTGGTCTCCAGAGATGTTCGATCAGGTTTGGGCTCGGGCTGGGCCACTCAGACTTGTTCCGAAGTCACTCCAACATTGTCTTGGTGTCATTGGCTTGTTGGAAGGTGAACCTTCGCCCCCAGTCTGAGGTCCTGAGCACTCTGGAGCAGGTTTTCATCAAGGATCTCTACTTTCCTCTGTTCATCTTTCCCTCGATTCTGACTAGTCTCCCAGTTCTTGCCGCTGAAAAATATCCCCACAGCATGATGGTGCCAGGTTTCCCACAGACGTGATGCTTGGCATTCAGGCCAAAGAGTTCAATCTTGGTTTCATCAGACCAGAAAATATTGTTTCTCATGGTCAGTCCTTTAGGTGCCTTTTGGCAAACTCGAAGCAGGCTGTCATGTGCATTTTTACTGAAGAGTGGCTTCTGCCTAGCCACTACCATTGGTTGAGTACTTCTGGAAGGTTCTCCCATCTCCACAGAGAAACTCTGCAGCTCTGTCAGAGTGACCATTAAGTTCTTGGTCACCTCCCTGACCAAGGCCCTTCTCCCCCAATTGCTCAGTTTGGCTGGGTGGCCTGCTCTAGGAAGAGTCTTGGGTGGTTCCAAACTTCTTTCATTTAAGAATGGAGACTTTTCTTGGGGAGCTGCAATCCTGTCTGAGCTCTATGGACAATTCCTTCGACCTCATGGATTGGTATTTGCTCTGACATACTGTCAACTAGGACCTTATAGACAGGTGTGCCTTTCCAAATCATGTCCCATAAATTGAATTTACCACATGTGGGCTTCAAGTTGTAGAAACACCTCAAAGATCAGGATGCATCAATTGAGTCTCATAGTAAAGGGTATGAAGTTATTCACATAAGGTCTGTTCATCTTTAAATTAGAACATTTCTAAAAATCTGTTTTTGCTTTGTTTTGGGGTGGAGATTGAGGGAATGAAATCAATTTTAGAATAGGGGTGGAAAAGTCTGAATACTTCCCGAATGCACTGTACACCAGTTGCCACTCGACTCTTCCTGTTGCAATACTTTTCCATGTTGCCAAGAGATGACATTTTGCCTTTGTTATCCAGACCACACTATCAACATTTATGTTCATGTTCCAAAGTTGGAATTGGAAAACGTATATAAGTTGTTACAGGCTATCATAGCAGCTTTATTTAGAAATGTTTACATTCTCAAATTGACATATGGGACTGGAAAAATGTAAGACATGTCATTTTGACCCTTTTATTTTGTTTTCAAAATGACAAAGGGGTAGAAAGCTGTTGACCTTTGACGTCTCTGGACTTTTAACCGCAAATGTAATAACCCATGTGTCTTCACCTCCACCAAATTGAACTCTCCAATTCAGAGGAAGAAGGGGGCATAGGGGTCCATCATGGAGAGCGAGAGAAACAAGAGTTACTTAATGTTGTGCAGGCTTGATGTTTTCAGCAGACAGACCGTCACCTCTGCAGTGGTGATGCTTCAAGGAGACGGGATAGGCACTATGGTCACTAAGCTTTACTCAGGGACAGGGTGGCTGCTGAAACGTGTCACCTCCAGCAAGCATTCATACCTGCCATTTTCTTATTGAAGTGAAGGGGAAAAAGACAATGCCAGGAAGTGAATTTTCTATTTGATCAGATGGAAATGTCTCTCGTTGAACTTCACCGCATCATTTTAAAGCTAAACAAAATTGAGGTACTTTAAACTGTTGGTCCAAATTCAAGAGATCTTAGTGCAATGTTGCTTAAAAAGTCAACAACCGCCCCGTTCCCAGACGGAGCTGGGAGGAAGCCTGTGAGTTTTGCGTTTGGTGCCATGTGGAGGATCATAGTTAGGATGTGAACTGCAGGACCAGACATCTCAAAGCGCAGTGTTTGTGGTTGGCTTCGTCACAATGGTGGTGAACATAGATGCAGGCAGCAGCCACTCAGGCCTTCATAAGGGCGCCCACCACAGCACGGGCATTGAGACTCCGCAGGTCATTGTAGGTCTGCTCCGTGCCGACAAAACAATGGGCTGCCCTGTGATGTACGTCATTGAGATAGCAGCGCCAACCTGAAGGGAGGAGTGACGTCAGCTTTGCAACCACAAACCACTCAGACTTATGTTCTTACAGATTAGGATGTCATTAAAAGCTTTGACTTCCATCAAACAATTGTCTCAAAACTTTGACATTCTGTTAACCCATAAGAGTAAGCTGGGGGGGTTCTAAGCTATATGGAATTGTTTTAAGATGGTCAGACCAAGGATGAGTTTGAATTTTAAGACCCTTTGAAGTATAGCAATATATACAGTACCAGTCAAAAGTTGACATCTACTCATTCTAGGGTTTATTTTTTACTATTTTCTACATTGTATGAACACGTTTTAAATCAAAGTATTCACCTTTTGCCTTGGCATTCTCTCAACCAGCTTCATGAGGTATTCACCTGGAATGCATTTCAATTAACAGGTGTGCCTTAAGGTAATGTGTTTGAGACAGTCAATTGTGTTGTGACATTGTAGGGGTGGTATACAGAATATAGCCCTATTTGGTAAAAGACCAAACTCCATATTACAGCAAGAACAACGACAGTCCAGGAAAATTACAAAAACCATTAAGCGCTATGAAACTGGTTCTCATGGACCGCCACAGGAAAGGAAGAACCGGAGTTACCTCTGCAGCAGGACAAGTTCATTACAGTTAACTACACTTCAGATTGCAGTCCAAATAAATGCTTCAAATAGTTCAAGTTAGACACATCAACTGCTCAGAGATTCTTCATGGTAAATTTCTGCAAAGAAACCACTAAAAGGACACCAATAACAAAGAGACTTGCTGAGCCAAGAAACATGAGCAATGGACATTAGACAGGTGGAAATCTGTCCTTTGGTCTGACGAGTCCAAATGTTTGGTTCCAACCTCTATCTTTTGAGACGCAGAGTATGTGAATGGATGCTCTCCGCATGTGTGGTTCATACTGTGAAACACAGAGTTGGTGGTTTGCTGGTTACACTGTCGGATTTATTTAGAATTCAAGGCGCATGGCTACCACAGCATTCTGCAGCACTCAGTTACGCCATCCTATCATTTTGTTTTTCAATGGGAGAGTCATGAGGACCTGGCCTCCACAAACACCTGACCTCAACACAATTGAGATGGTTTGGGATGAGTTGGACCGCAGAGACAATGAAAAGCAGCCAACAAGTTCTCAGCATATGTGGGAACTCCTTCAAGACTGTTGGAGAAGCATTCCAGGTGATTACATCATGAAGCTGGTTGAGTGTGGAAAGCACTCATTAAGTCAATGGGTGGCTACTTTGAAGAAACTCACAATATATTTTGATTAGTTTAACACTTTTGGTTACTACATGATTCCATGTGTTATTTTATATAGTGTTGATGTCTTCACTATTATTCTATAATGTAGTAAAAATAAAGTAAAACTTAACTGAGTAGGTGTGTCCAAACTACCTGGTACTGTATATATTTGATTATTTTTGTCCTTCATGCTATTAGCCCATACAAATTGATTAAATAACAGATTCACTACATGGAACAGATGGTCCCAACAAAATATAAAAGTGAAGTTTGTTCTCAAGTGTCTGTCATATATCTGAGAGATATAAGAAAGATCAGGAAACTTGTTTTATTTTTACATGTATTTAATGGCATACAAACCTTGTCATCAATGGTGTCAAACTTGGTGAGAATGATCCCATCAATGAGACGTGGCTTATCAGACATGGAGTGATCAGCCAGCGCCTGGTTAAATTTCACCTGAAAGTAAAGTATCGCACTCGTTATACAGTGTGGAGTGCAACATGAGACAGCTATGCAAATCAACAAACAGTTACAGTAAGCAGCAGGTAGCCTAGTGGTTAAGCAGAGTGGGTGAGTAACGGAAAGGTTGCTGGTTCGAATCCCCGAGCGACTAGGTGATAAATGTGTTGATGTGCCCTTGAGCAAGGCACCTGAACCCTAATTGCTATTGTAAAGCTCTCTATAAGAGTGTCTGCCAAATGACTTAAATGTCAAATGTGCCCTCTGCATGACAATATTGAAAAATATAATCCAGTAGCATAGCCCATTTCAAATTTCTAGGGTTGTAAGTAAAGCTCACATTTTTATGCCATTTTAATCCTTGGATGGGCTGCCTAAGTTTTTTTCAGATCACCTAAATCCAAACACTAAAAAAAAATATATATATAATTATTTGGGATTGAGATACTCTTTCGGTGTAAACTTAAAATGACAAAAAAACGAAGTATGTAGAAAAGACTTTCCCTATACATGTTTTTATAATATAATCTTCGACAAGTAACAATAACCCAAATAAAAGCTAGACAGTCAAGGTGAATTGAAAATTTAGCAGAATTTAGCACTTCATCTGGCTATTGTATTAGCAAAACACAGCATTAGCTATGGCAAATTACATAGCATTGTAGGAAACTAGCTTTAGAAGTGAAAATTTCTCAGCTCCATCGCAGAATGTAGAATTACAATAAAATAGTTTAACTGCAAAAAAAAACAAAATGAAATCGCTTCTCTCCAATATTCAACAATTTTAGGAAATTGGCTTAAAAATTCTCAAATCTTTTTACACCACCAAGACGGGGTTCTTTTTTTGATCCAGAAAAAAACTAAAGATATAGCATACTCAAGAGTATTCGAAACAGATGCAAATGTATTTGGTAGTCCGTTTATCTTCTAGGGATCTGAGTGTCACAGGCTGATGAAAGAGTAGGGTGTTATATGTTCTAAAAGGACTCTTACTAGCTGGTCGACAGCCTCGTTGCCCACTAGAGCCTCCCCCACAAACAGCACCAGGTCAGGCATGTTGACAGCTATCAGCTTGGCCAGGGCAGTCATCAGCGGGGTGTTGTCCTGCATCCGTCCAGCAGTGTCCACCAGCACCACATCAAAGTCCTGGTTACGGGGAGACAAAGGAGGATTTCTTCACTTGGTTGAATGGATGTCTGGCTTGGTCCGTATACTCAGTTTATATGTGATACATTAAGAAGCATTCGTGAACCCCTCCTGCATATCACCATACATTTAATTGAGATAAGACATCAGAGCTATTGCATACTATGGGGCTAAAATGATCTAATATATGAATGGCAAGCTGGGGCATGGTATGGTTACCATAGGCAATAGCCTCCATGGCGATGCCAGCGGCATCCTTCCCGTAGCCTTTCTCATAAAGCTGCACTACGGGGCGCCCCCTGTCGTTCTGAGTGGGGTGCAGGGAGTTAAGGCGGCGCTGGTGGGTACGCAGCTGCTCCACGGACCCCCGCACGGAATGTGTCACAGGCTGCTATCAGCACGGTGAAACCGTTCTCGATTAGCCAGAAAGAGACCTGCACACAGAGGATGGAGGGTTTCAGTAAATAAAACAATATTTTCCCTGCTGGTTTTTCTGTGGTCTGAATGGGGGCTTACTAGGTTATCTAGGTCATAGTACAGCCAGGAAAGTCCCAACCAGGACCTGGTTTGGTTAAATGGATGCAACCCAGGTTTAAAATCCCCAGCAATACCAATGTTTTCAATATGATGGATTAACAGGAAAAAAAACATCAACACACTGGTGGATCTAACCTTGGCCAGGTTGGTGGACTTGCCAACCCCGTTGACCCCACAGAAGGTGATGACAAAGGGCCTGCGCTGGCTCCGAGCCTCCAAGACGTCTCTCAGGATGTCCACACGCCGCTTTGGTTGCAGGATCTGGACCAGGGAGTCCTGCAGGGCCCCCTTTACTGTTGATGCCACAGCTAGAGAGAGAGGGGAGGGCTTTATCAGAGCAAGAGGTATACTCTGAACTGTTGTGCAGTGTCTTCGCATCTCTTTGGGGGAAAGAAGTCCATCTAGTTCACTTCAATCTCTCCACATGTAAACTCATTCTAATGTGGACTTATTTTATTCTGACTGGCTGGAAGACAGTTGTACTCACTAGTGAAGGTACCCATGACTTTGCCCTCCAGTTTCTTGGCTACAGAGTCACAGAGTTGGGAGGCAATTTCACCTGCTACATTCTTAGCTGCAAAAACAATTGATGACAGAAAAATAAATGAATACAAGTCCACTGTGAAGCTTTCCCCTCAAGTGAACTAGGACATGAACAAATCAAGGTTGGCTAGTTATGTACACTCCCTTATGTATTTATTTGGACAGTGAAGATAAAACATTTGTCTCCATACTCCAGCATTTTGGATTTGAGATTAAATGTTTCATATGAGGCGACAGTACAGATTGTCACCTTTTATTTGAGGGTATTTTCATACATGTTTAAGCATATAGAATTGAAAGCACTTTATGCATCTCCTCCCCCATTTGAAGTACATGTGGATGCTACCATGATTACAGATAATCATGAATTAATCATTAATAATGATGAGTGAGAAAGTTCAAGGCACAAAGATCATACCCCCAAGGCATGCGGACCTCTCACCATTACCAATAACAAGGGATGTTAGGAGGGTATGATATTTATCCCTCTAACTTTCTCACTCCTTATTCACAATTCAGGATTATCCGTAATCATGGTAGCATCCACATTAATGTGGATGGTGGGTACGCAGCTGCTCCACGGCCCCTGCACGGAATGTGTCACAGGCTGCCATGTTCAAGAACATTATTATTTTCACCATAAGTGAACATTATTTACCATTCTTTTATATTGTCCACAACATAATCTGTAACACAACAAACATTAAATGCAGCTAACACATTTGTAACTAGAGGTCATTGCATGCTAGGAATGTGGGACCAATACGAAACTGGACTACCCCACAAGTGAATTATTTCAAATACGTACGACACCTTCAAATGGAGGGACTAGATACATAGTGCTTTCATTTCTAAACGTTAAAACATATGTACGAAAATACACACACAAAAAAAATGACATTCTGTACGGTCACCTGATATGAAACATTTGACCTGAAATCCAAAATAATGGAGTATAGAGCCAAATGTAAAGTTTTAGCTTCACAGTCTAAATAAATACATAGGGGAGTGCATGTGTTAAACTGATACTGTAGTGGAGAACAGATGAGTCCATACCTATGAGGTAGTCGAGCTCAGCTGCATCCCCTGGACAACAAGACAAGACTTTATTAAGATGTGCAATTCCTATAAACTAAGCACTTCTACACCACATGGGCCTTATTTATTAAGGTACCAACAGAGCATGCCTGAAGGATAATAGCTCTAGTCTGGTAAAACCAGTGACCACTGCACTCACAATTATTTCACTTTTCAAATAATGTGAGCACAGATATTCACTCTGGTACAACCAGGCAATATTAGCTCTGCTGCTCTCAAACCCAACAGGCACATACCGGGTCAGCTTGAGCATCCAGGACATGGACCCCAGTAGCATGGTCTCCGTTGCCATTGCACTGGCTGTAGTCCAGTTCCTTGGTGCTGCTGCCACCCAAGGTCCACACCCGCTTCTCTTTCCCCTTGGTTTTCTCCTTCACAGGTTTGGGGGACTTACTGGAAGGCAAAAGACAACGTGACTTTCCATACTGAAACAACTGTCATTAACATTCCAAATTAGAACTTTAACCACATTGTGTTCCATTCCTCCCCCCACTCACCTGGGCTTCTCTGCAGGTGCCCACATGCGTATAAACTCCTCTCTCTTCTTCTGAATGATCTCCTCCTGGGTCAAGCCCTGGTTACCATTCTCCACTGTCTTCTGGGCACTGGCTGGAGCCTTGGCTTGTTCCCCTTTCACAGGCTCAGCAGCAGGAGCTGGGGGGGAAGATTTCAGAAACTAACCCCTGCCATACAAAACATTATCAATGTCCCCATGAAATTAAAACATGAAGAAAAACATGTGGGACTGGTTTCAAACCGAAATTGTGTAAGGAAGAACCATGACAAAGTGCTTGTATTCCAACAAAACCTCCATAATAATCACATTACCCTTACCCTCTTTTTTGGCATTCTTATTGTTCTTGCCACCCTGTTCCTTGCCCTTATTCCCTCCCTTCGTCTCGATCATGGACTTCACAGTTTTCTGGGATTTCAGGGAAGCATTGAAGCTCCTCATGGAGGTAGGACCTCGAGCTTTGCTGCTCTCCTCCACCTCACTAGAGCACAACAGGACAGTAACAGAATCAAAGCACGAAGCATTTGACTTGAAGTATTGTGAAATTATATTTTATACAAGTAGCCTACAGGTCCTTGTAGACCTGTGGGATGACAACTCAACAGCTGGTTGTGTGTGAGATTCAGCATAGCAAAATAGTTTGAAAGTATAATATGAATCTCTTTATGCACCATTAGTTCAGCTCTGTATGCAGTATCAGCCCTAAGATGTGAAACTGCTTACCAAAGAAGCATTTTGAAGTCATCCTCAAATGCAAAACAGCTGCTCAACAGTGTACGGGCCCCCTTTTGCTCCAGGTCATTCTTATAGCGATCCCTGAAGTGGAGCTGTACGTCATCTATGAACTTGTCAACATACGTCAGCGTCAGGATTTTTTGAAAACCCACCTGTACAAAAAAAAAAGAAGAAAGACAAACATGGTCAGTTGAGTCCACACCATAGACGGCATGAGAAGCTAACACTGCTGTACGCTAGTATGGTATTTTCCTTCAGGAAATATAACTACAGTGCATTATAATCACATTTCTATATGAAACTTACCACAAAAACCAGCTCAAACTCATTATCGAGTTTGTACTTAAGACTCAAGGCATCATGAGTATAGGAATTGTTGCCACTGCGTTCCTGAAACAAAAATCAGAGAAGCATTAACATTAGGCTACTCAATACCGTAACACAGATCAGAGGTTTCATCACAGAAATGTAAACATTTCTCATATGTTCTGCACCGAACAAAAATATAAATGCACCATGTAAAGTGTTGGTCCCATGTTTCATGAGCTGAAATAAAAGATCCAAGAAATGTTCCATATGCACAAAAAGCTTATTTCTCTCAAATGTTTGGCACAAATTTGTAAATGCTTGTAAGCATTTCACAGTAAGGTCTACACCGGTTGTATTCGGCGCATGTGACAAATAGGATATCAAATCCAATTTTGAGGTCCATTGTTGTGTCATTCATTCTCCACCATCACCTCATCTTTCAGCATGATAATGCACGGCCCATGTCACAAGGATCTCTACACAATTCCAGGAAGCTGAAAATGTCCCAGTTCTTCCATGGCCTGCATACTCGCCAGACATGTCACCCAATGAGCATGTGTGGGATGCTCTGGATCAAATTGTACTACAGCTTGTTCCAATTTTCGTCAAAATCCAGCAACTGTACACAGCCATTGAAGAGGAGTGGGACAACATTCCACAATCAACAGCCTGATCAACTCTATGTTAAGGAATGTTGCACTGCATGGTGTTCACACCAAATACTGACTCGTTTTCTGATCCAGACCACGCCCCGACCTTTTTTAAAGTATCTGGTACCAAAAGATGTATTCCCAGTCATGTAAAATCCATAGATTAGGGCCTAATTAATTTATTTCAATTGACGGATTTCGTTATATGAACTGTAATGCAGTACCATCTTTGAAATTGTTGCATGTTGCGTTTATATTTTTGTTCAGTAAAAATATTTGACATCTAACGTTAGCTAGCAACGTGGTAATAGCCTTGCATTTTTGGGATAATCCCACTATGCTGTGCTATTGTCATGTGGCTGGCAAAATAATTTGTGCTCGTGTAACCCCAATTCCCAAATCCTCCATGTCATGTCTGTATTACGCAACCATATAGCTAGCTCACTCCTAACATTAGGTAGCTAGCTAACAAGTGTGCTAACTTGACCAAAACATAAATCATATTTAGTTTAGACAAAGAATAAATGTACATGTCTATCTACGAAAGCTACCTAGCTAAATTAGCTAGCCAGTTTGTTGACGAAGTGGCGACGCTCTGGCGCATACCGAAAAACAACCATACATACACACCGCTAGGCGGCACCGAAACATGACAGCTGTCCCTTGATTTGAAAGCATCTCTTACCTGAAGGATCACGGAGCGGATCAGCGCGTTGACAGGCCCGGTGAATGATTCTGTAACACCGGTTACAACACTATGCCTCCCTTACTGAAGATGGTGAAGAAATCCAGCATCTTGCCACCATGTACACGAGAGAATATACCAAAGTAAAGAAAACAAACACTAACAAAAACGTGAAAAGGAGAACCTTAAAAAAAAAAAAACGTAAAAAATAAGTGAGCCGACGAAACTTTTAAGTGCCTTCCACCTCGAGAAGGAAATCTAATCAGGTATACAATATCTGATGAAAAATGTCCTCCCAAGTCTAGCTACCTCCACTAAAACTGTTTCACACATCAGATGCAAGACCAGGAAATAGTCTTCTTCTTCGAGGTTTAACGGCGGTTGACATCCAAAATGTGGTAATTACTGCCACAAACTGTACTATAATTGAAATCCATTATACTTTGTGATAAGAAATGGGAAAACGTGAAAAGGAAATATTTTATAAAATAAATACACCCTTTCAACTAACCCTACAGTCATTAAAACCCCACTACCCCATTCCATTACTTTAACCCTATCTGCTCCTGCACCATGCCAACAGCCTGGGAGGATGGGACTCCACCACTCAACATACCCTTTCGTGCTTCTGATGTCAAAGCTCTTAATAATAATATTTCCTTCTTCTTGTTTTATGGTGGACTACAACCCAAAAAGGGGGATTTCCGCCACCAACTGGATGGCGGCAATGCAAATAAATAATAAATACAATTTTTAAAATCCATACGTAATAGTGAAACTAACTTAATCCAAAATAATTCATTGCCAAAACAAACAACTCTCCCTTCCTTCTTTTAATTATCCCATATCTTCCTTCTCAGGCTCTAGGACCTGAGAGGTTGGTACATCTTGTGCCAATATTCCATGTAACTCCTTTGCTGAGAAATCTTTCAGCCCCAGGAACCAATCCACCACATCCACTATGATTTCTATCTTCCTGGACCTTCTCTCCACCTTGGCAGTGCCATTAATTACAATAGCTATAAAGGCCACAATGTCCACCTTCTTAAGCTTTAAAATGTCAGGATCCTGCTGGTGAAAGGCAACCCCTGCAGCCTGCAGTGTAGGCCTATTCAGCACCATGGACTCTTCTGGTGAACCATTCAAACTCGCAACCATTTTACAGCTGCTGCGTATGAAATGCTCTGTACAACCCTGCCTTTGGCCACCTCATTCTCTTTCACCCTTGTGGGGCATTCCAAAGACGTGGTTTCATGGATCCCACCGCAATCCTATGAGATTTAGGTCAGAGGAAGTTATGTGGAGTAGATTACGTTTGGGCACACAGGTTTGAATGATAGGTTGGATGATAGGGAGACATGAAACAGGTCTGTGTGATGAGTGTTTAGTGGAGGAACGGTGGAGCATGTGTTGATATTTTGTGAACTGTATGACATAGATAGGGAGAGATGTGTGAAAGGGTTAGAGAGGCTGGATGGGGTTGGGGTGGTGTAATGGGGGGCTGAAAGGGTTAGGAAGTGGTGTCTAGGGCTCTATTTCACTTTCTTAGAGTAACATGACTAATGAAGAGAATGCAATGTACAGTAGGTTGGCTGTGACTGGACTCACACTCCAGTACAGTAGGTGGCGGTGTATGCACCCTATAAGTTGGATGCGATCCAACCCAGTCCTAAAAAATAATAACAATTAAAATTGATGTGGTGGCAGCTGCAGAGAATTATTTGGGTATACGCATCGTATTCAGTCGATTCAGCAAATGCCATGATGTATATATGTGATGACTTTTGTATGTTTGCAATGCGCAATGATGGAAAAGTACTGGGTAAATGGAGATGTACTGCTTTAGTTCTCAGGCTGAGAATTGTCTGCTGATGGTCACACAGGCTCAAGGCCGAGATAGTAGAGAGACAAACCACAGTCTAGACATGTTTTTCTAGTGCCCTCATCTCCTGTCTGAACGGTAAAGCCCTGGAATGAGCCAACGCCATCTGGGGCAGGGAAGGTCAGACGTTGGATGATTATGAGGAGTTCCGGGCGGTATTCGATCATCACCTGGGGGAGAGCGGCGGGGGAACGCCTATTTCATCTAAGTCAGGGGATGAGGAGTGCTCAAGATTTTGCACTGGTCTTTAGAACTCTGGCCGCCTGCGCGGGATGGAATGAGCGGGCCCTGATCGATCACTACAGGTATAGCTTACGAGAGGACGATCTTCGGGAGCTAGCCTGCAGGGACACCACACTTACACTGGACCAATCGATCTGGTTGGATAACCTGTTGGTTTAACAGTATAATTTTAAACCGTCCCCTCGCCCATACCCGGGCGCGAACCAGGGACCTTCTGCACACATCAACAACAGTCACCCACGAAGCATCGTTACCCATCGCTCCACAAAAGCCGCGGAACTATTTTTTATTTTTTTTATTTTTATTTTTTTAATATTTTTTTTTATTAACAACAAATCAATACATAAAGCACATGAGGGAACACAAGCATACATAGATTACAAACAATGGACAATCGAGCTAGGGGGTACAATATCACATTACAATTACACAAGGACCTTAAGGGACATGCATATACTTACAATTCTAACAGCTTTTTTGTTAGTAGAGCATTTAACCGTCTTAAAATACAGTTCAATTTCTTTTTGTAGGATATGAAAATGTGGTTTTCTGTTTGTAAATTTACATTTGTGTATATGAAATTTGGCCAAAAGAATAATGAAATTAATTACATAAAAATGATTCCGCTTATTTCTATTGTATGTAAAGAATCCATACAGTACATCTCTCCACAATAGTGTAAAATCTTCATAAATGTGTTCAATTATAAACCTACTGATGTCTTGCCACAGTTTTCTTACATGCATACAATGCCAAAAAAGATGCACAACTGTTTCTGGGTGGTGTCACGAACCGGCTCAAAGCCCGTAACAAAGGGAGACAACGTGGAGATAAGGAGTAGCAAAATCTATATTTATTAAATAAGTAACTAAGTGTAATATACAATGGTGTGTGTAATCAGTAATCAGTAGTGTAAGTGAGTGTTTTGCATGCATGAATGTGATAATGCAGGGTGATGAAAGGTGCCAAAGCAAACAAACAAACAGCCACCAAGAACCACAACACAATCTACAACGGGTGTCTGCATGGAGAGAGTCTCCTCCATGAATCTGGAAGAGGTCTATTTATCCTGGGAGACACCTGGCCCAGGTGTTTCCCATGTAGCTGACGACCCTCTCAACTCCGCCCACCGGCATCCTAATAAGGAAACAAGAACAACGACAGAATACGGCAGACAGAGTGGGAGGGTCGTCACATTCCCCCCCATAAAACCGGGGACCAACAAGGACCCCGGAACAACATACCAGTCTCCCGCGTCTCAAATTGACACAGGCCTCTGCGTCCCAAATTGACACAGGCCTCTGCGTCCCAAATTGACACAGGCCTCTGCGTCCCAAATTGACACAGGCCTCAGGTCCCAAATTGACACAGGCCTCTGCGTCCCAAATTGACACAGGCCTCTGCGTCCCAAATTGACACAGGCCTCTGCGTCCCAAATTGACACAGGCCTCTGCGTCCCAAATTGACACAGGCCTCTGCGTCCCAAATTGACACAGCCTCTGTGCCCCAAATTGATGAGGGTTTACGTGTTCACACTTACAATTTGCCCCAGCCAACCTCCTCCCCAGACCTCAGCAACCTTCGCACAGGAAGCAACATTTAAGAGGAAAGAAACAAGACCAGGAGGGAGCAGACAGGACAGAGAGAACATGACAATACGAAACAATGGTCAGTCACGTAAACATTAGGAACAGGGCGCACGAGAGAGCGCATCAGCAATCACGTTTTCAGTCCCCCGGATGTGCCTCACATCGAGATGGAATGATTGTAAAAATAAACACCATCGCATTATCCTCTGGTTTGGACACATCATGGACCTCAAAAAAGTGAGGGGGTTATGGTCGGTGTAGACCACAATAGGTACTACCCTGCAATATACAATCGTCAGGACCAGGAACATCTTCCTCCTCATGCACAGGTCTAGCACGACAAGAACCCAAGGAAACAACGGTATCAGCCAAAAGAACAGGTTTACCGTCCTCTGTAGAATCCCACTGTTCAGTCTCAGAGGAACGTGCATAATAGGGTTTTAACAGAGTTACATGGCACAGCTGGTGTGCTTTCCTCCGTTCTGGAGTGGCAACTAGATAATTTTGCTCAGTGTACTGGCGCACCACTGTATATGGACCTTGAAATTTGGCTTGAAAAGGAGAACCAACAATTGGCAGCAGAGCAAGAACCTGGTCACCTGGACTAAAGTGACGAGGCTCAGTTCGGCGATCAAATATGCCCTTCATCCTCTCCTGTGAAGATGATAACTTCTCTTTAGCCATTTCACCAGCGGCATACAGCCGTCGCCGGAAATCACACACATACGAACACAGGGACTGAGGAGGCTCGGGAGACTTCCAGTCATCCTGGAGAACAGATAAAAGTCCACGCACCCTATGTCCAAACACAAGGTCATTTGGACTGAAACCTGTGCTCTCCTGTGAAACTTCCCTAGCGGCTAACAGTAACCAAGGCAACCCCTCCTCCCAATCCTTATCCATCTCAGTACAATAAGCTCTCAACAAAGACTTAAGTGTTTGATGGAAACGTTCCAGTGCTCCTTGACTTTGCGCGTGATAGGCGCTAGACACATTGTGTTTAATATGGAGCTGTTGAAGAACCTGACCAAACAGATTAGAGGTAAAATTAGATCCTTGATCACTCTGAATGACCTTAGGGATTCCAAACAATGAGAGAAACTGAGTCAAAGCTTTTAACACCGATTTAGTCGTGATAGATCGGAGAGGATAGGCAGCAGGAAACCTAGTGGTCTGACACATCACAGTGAACAGGTAACTGCTACCCTTTTAGAACGAGGCAGAGGACCCACACAGTCAATAATCAGATACTCAAAAGGTTGGCTGAGTACAGGAATAGGAAACAATGGTACTGGTTTAATAGCTTGATTAGGCTTACCAGTTAATTGACAGGTGTGACAAGTTTTGATAAAATCAGAAACATCCCTCTTTAATCTAGGCCAAAAGAAATGTCTTAATATGCGATTGTAGGTTTTCCTCACCCCCATATGTCCAGCAACGTCGCTGTGAGAAGTTTCCAACACCAACTCACGAAGCTTAACTGGTACAACAACTTGACTAATTGCCTCCCCCAGAAAAACACTATCATGAGACACCCACTTTCTCATCAGGACATCCTCTTGGAGGAAATAGCCATGGGCGACATCTCCCAACTGTTCTATAGGCACAATTTGATCACGCAACTCTTCCAACGTGGGGTCATCCCGTTGAGCATTGATTAGATCTGAGCGGTTTACAGATAACGGGATAACAGGGAAGACAGTGACATACTTTGTATTATTATCATTAGTCGGCGCAGTGACTAGTTCGCCACGGCTCATAGAACGTGTCACTGCACACGCAGAGAACACCTCTGGGAAACTCTGTACACTCTCATCAGGAATCCCAACAAATGACGGCTTAGTGGAAACCACTAGAGATGGAAACACGACTGGCCTTACACGCTCACCTGCCAAGTTATTCCCAAGGATAACGTCGATACCCTCAATAGGCAACGAAGGACGCACCCCCACAACAACTTCACCCTTCACCAGCCCACAATCCAACATCAGTTTATGCAATGGAACTGACAGAGTGTTCAAACCTATTCCCCTAATTAGAACACTATTCCCTGAATCAGTCTCAGCAGAAAAGGGTAACACAGACTCCAACACAAATGATTCAGAGGCACCTGTGTCTCTCAGGATCTTCACTGGCACTAAGTCTTTACTTCCTAACATAGACACAAAACCTTCTGTAATGAAAGGTAAATAGTCTGGATCAATATGGACTTTCACATTCTCCTGGGCCTGAGGAAATGAGTCAAGAATGAACTGATGTGGAACAGGTGCAGCTAACGCAGCAGACTTAGATTTAGCGTAAGCACCCTTT
Source organism: Oncorhynchus gorbuscha (assembly GCF_021184085.1). Taxonomy (NCBI): domain Eukaryota; kingdom Metazoa; phylum Chordata; class Actinopteri; order Salmoniformes; family Salmonidae; genus Oncorhynchus; species Oncorhynchus gorbuscha. The sequence goes on from NC_060185.1 coordinate 27,755,447, forward strand.
GACCTGAGAAGTGGACATTCGTTTTTCCAATGACCTGAACCTTGACAGTAGTGACACTCCTGCCCAAAGTCAGCCTTACCATGGGAGTCAGGTTCAACCCTAGTTGAATAGAACTCTGCCCGAGAACCAAAGTATCTCGGTGAGCGAAGCCCAAATCTATCCGAATGCCCCCACTCTTTCCGAATACGGGGTTTTGCAAAGACACTTTTGTGAGTCAACACATACTCGTCCGCCAAAACCGCAGCTTCAGCAACATTCTTTACTTTCTGTTCATTAATATAAGTGGCAATACGATCAGGAATTGTGTCCTTAAATTGCTCTAACATAATCAGATCACACAGCCCTTGGAAAGTCACAACTGCAGAGGCGGAACACCAGCGATTAAACTGTAAAGATAACTGTCGCGCAAACTCAACATGAGTCTGGTTATCGTCCCTTTTTAAAGTTCTAAATCGTTGGCGGTAAGCCTCAGGGACCAATTCATAAATCTGTAACACAGCTGTTTTAACTTTATCATAACTGGCACTGTCGTGTACACTAAGAGCTGAATATGCTTCCTGCGCTTTACCAGTCAGCACACACTGCAACATTAAAGTGCGGTCAGAATCAGGCCAACTCCTAGCGTCAGCAACCCGCTCAAACAACGAAAAGAATGTCTCGGGTCCCTTTCATTAAACCGAGGCAATAACCGCAAGTTCCCAACAATATCAAATGTCTCTGGGGCATGACCAAAAGCGGAACTACCCCTAGGTAAATCTGGGTCACCTTCCCAAAACAAACTCTCCCCTGAGATCTTTCCTTCCCTAACCAACTCTATACGTTCTTGTTGCAACTTGATTTTAGCACGCTCCATATCTTGTTTAAATGCCAATTCCTTTTCATATTTCACACGATCATGCTCTAGCTTCTCACGATCATGCTCTAGCTTCTCACGATCATGCTCTAGCTGTAACAAAAGCAGTTCTTTCTGCTGTTCAAAAAGAAGGCTACTAGGACTAACCGATGGAATGGCCATTGTAACGTTATGGGGAGACAACAAATCCTCAGCAGAGGCTGGCCCGGTGGTAACTTCAAGAATACCACTCTCCATCAGATTGGCTTTCAATATCAACCTAATAGAATTCTTTAGACGTTTATCACTAATCTCAACCTTGTAGTGTTCCGCGACCTTCAACAGCTGTTCTTTAGTACCTAAATCTAACAATTCCTCTGATGGAGAGCGAATGAACTTATCTACATAAGACGCCATAATCACACAAATTTTTTTTTATCGCTTTTCCCTTCTGCTGAGCACACCAGAACACAACCCGAGAATTGACAATCACCCTGAGCACCACAGAAGAGAGATGAGATATGGAGCTTCCCCAAAACCTACAATAACTCAACCCTAGTCTTCGTGCAGATTTGCGGTGGGAATTTACGCACTGTAGCCCGCTGGCAAGGAAATAGAACTCCCCAGCATGCTGGCAAATTCCACCAAGCCACGGATGTGCCCCCGAGACAACTGCTCAGTCCACAGACACCACACAAAAATAACAAACATTAACCATGCCCAACATATTCCAAAAAATGAAACACGTCGCTAAACCTATCAGGGGAAAAAGGCTATAGCTCCGGGTAGCAAGTTCCACTACCCTACCCAAATCTCCCACCGAGGTACACAGCAGATTACTCACTTCAGACTGACGTCCCAACAGAAAGTAAAACAAGAGTTCAGGCTAGGCAGGGCCTGGAAACTAACCATTATACTCTCTCCAACACAGCACACAAACCAAACAACAAAGGCAACCAATACTGGGCCGATCACACTCAAACACAATATTCAATCCAAACACGTACCTCCACGGTCTCCCAAACCAATAGTTCAAAGATCCCGGACGAGCCCCCACTTGTCACGAACCGGCTCAAAGCCCGTAACAAAGGGAGACAACGTGGAGATAAGGAGTAGCAAAATCTATATTTATTAAATAAGTAACTAAGTGTAATATACAATGGTGTGTGTAATCAGTAATCAGTAGTGTAAGTGAGTGTTTTGCATGCATGAATGTGATAATGCAGGGTGATGAAAGGTGCCAAAGCAAACAAACAAACAGCCACCAAGAACCACAACACAATCTACAACGGGTGTCTGCATGGAGAGAGTCTCCTCCATGAATCTGGAAGAGGTCTATTTATCCTGGGAGACACCTGGCCCAGGTGTTTCCCATGTAGCTGACGACCCTCTCAACTCCGCCCACCGGCATCCTAATAAGGAAACAAGAACAACGACAGAATACGGCAGACAGAGTGGGAGGGTCGTCACAGTGGTCATTACAAAAGGAGCAATTTGAGTTGATGTTTTCCTTAAACTTCTTCATATAGTGGCCTACAGGATAATATTTATGAATAATTTTAAAGGAAACTTCCTTAATTTTGTTAACAAGTAGGTATGTTTGTGGCAACATCCAAACTTTTTTCCAACAGATATTATCAATAAATCCATTCCAATAAGGCATGACATAAGGTATAGATACAACATCCTGCTGAAACAAGGATCGTATCGCTCTGTTGTTGAATGGACCAAAAGAGAAACAAATCTTTCCTACTGATGAGTCAACAGGGTCAATAGAAGGTAGGCTCTGAGGGTCATGTCTTGACATGTTCCTGAATAACATAGCAACACCTGAGGGAATGGCATCTAAAACAATTGCAAAATCTTTAGGTGTTACAGGGACCTTGTAAAGTGATAAGAATTCTTTATAACTGAGTAAAAGACCCTCTGCATTTACCAGTTGGCTCACCAATAGGATATTATTTCTGAACCAATATTCTAAAAACAGAGAGGTATTTTTATACAATATATCCCGATTATTCCATATATAATATCTGTGTGGAGAAAAATTGTGTTTATAAATTAAGGACCATGACAAGAAAACCTGCCGATGAAAAGCTGAAAGTTTCACTGGAACTTTGTCAATATTATAATTGCAAAACAACATGAAGTTAAGGCCACCAAAAGTAGAGAAGACATGATGAGGAATAAAATTCCAGATAGAAGTGGGTCTTCTTAGGAATTGTTTTATCCAATTGATCTTGAAAGTATTATTTAAAGTAGTAAAATCCAGAAAATTCAGTCCACCATTCTCATAAGTGTTCATTACAACAGTTTTCCTAATGTAATGGGTACGGTTTCTCCAAAGAAAGTTGAAAAGCATCTGGTCTACCTCCTTGCTTATTTTACGGTCAAGATATAAAGATAGAGCACCATATGTTAGTCTAGAGATACCTTCAGCCTTGGTTATTAGGACTCTACCTTTTAAAGATAAGTCCCTCTGTAGCCATTGATTTAGTTTCTTCTGGGTTTTTTTAATAAGAGGGTTAAAATTTAGTAAGCCTCTAGACTTCTGATCCTTTGTAATGGTTATGCCTAAATATGTAAGTTCTTCTTTTACTGGAATACCATAATATGAAGGTGTCACACAATCTTTGACAGCCATGAGTTCACATTTCTTAATGTTAAGATATAGACCAGACGCTTTGGAATAGGATTGTATCACATTGATCGATATGGGAATTTGGTTAGCGTCTTTCAGAAAAAGTGTAGTATCGTCAGCCAGCTGGCTTATAATAATTTCTTTACCAGCTATGGAAATACCTTGTACAGGACTATTATTTAAAGAATTTGCAAGAAGTTGGGTGATTAATAAAAACAGGAACGGAGAGATAGGACAACCTTGCCTAATTCCTCTCTTTAACTCAAATCTAGGTGAGGTGCCATATTTCAATTTGACAGAGCTGTTACCATTTGCATAGAGAGTCTTAATAGCCTTACAGAAAAAATCCCCAAAGCCAAGTCTCTCAAGGGAGTGGAAGAGAAACTGATGCTCTACTGTGTCAAATGCTTTATAAAAATCTAAAAATAATATGAAGCTATCCTCAGTTATTAGTTCTGAGTAGTCAAGTACGTCTAATAATAGTCTGACATTGTTAGAAATATGTCTGTTCCTCATGAAGCCAGACTGTGTTTCATCAATGATTGCATCCAGAACTTCTTTAATTCTTTTTGCAAGTAGTGAGGCTAATATCTTATAGTCATTATTAAGAAGACAAATTGGACGCCAGTTATCGATGAGCAGCACTTCTTTTTTAGGCTTAGATATCAGTGTTATTAACCCCTGACTCATTGTAGGAGGGAGAACATTGTTTTTAATCCTCTCTAAAAAGACTTCGAATAGGAAGGGAGCTACTTGTTCAGAAAATAATTTATAAAATTCTGATGTAATTCCATCAACACCTGGTGATTTATTGTTCTTCAGATGTTTGATAGACTCTATAATCTCTTCAACTTTGATGGGTTCATCACACTGTTTAGATTCTATATCACTGATAGAGTGAACATTATTCAGTGAGTTAAAAAACATATCTGTGGATTCCTGACAGTACGTAGAGCTATACAATTTTCTGTAAAAATTGCTGCAGTATTTAGCGATTAATTTTTGGTCATCTGTAATAACACCATCAATGTTTAACTTATGGATAGTGTTATTTTTAGAGTGAAATTTCTCAAGTCTAAAGAAATAGGATGAATTCTGTTCTCCCTCCTCAATCCATTTTTTTCCTAGATCTAATAAAGGCTCCTTCTGCTTTTAATTTATATATATTATCCAGTTTATTTTGTAACTCAATTAGTTCCATCTTCTCCTCCCCCAAGAGGTCAGCTGGGGACCTCTGAGAAAGGGAAGTTATCTTAATGATCACCTTTTCCTCCTCAGCTCTTCTGGTCTTAGCAAGATTACTACCATATTTTCTAAGATATTTGGACACCTCAAATTTAAAGAGCTCCCAGTTCTTGCAATAAGATTTTTCTTCACAAGCCCTTTCCCAAAAGTGTGAGAGCAGATCTTTAACCTCAAATGTAACTATATCATTATTTAATAATGAGCTATTTAGCTTCCAGTAGGATGCTCTACCAAGGTTTGTATCAGGGGTAAATATTTTGATATCAATGTAAATAGCCTTATGGTCTGTGAGGGGAGTAGTACAAATATTTGTAGTAACACACTCACTATCAATACATTTGGATATAAGCCAAAAATCTATTCTGGATTGTCTGGAGCCTGTTTTGTTACTCCAAGTGAATGATCTGTCGGCCGGAAACCTCTCTCTCCATATATCAGTAAGATCAAACTTTTCCATAAAAAGTATTAAACCCAAATTCTGATTGGTTGGCCTACCTGGGGGCCATCTATCAGTTGAATTATCTATTGTAATGTTAAAGTCCCCTCCTATCAATAATAACGAATTGGGAAATTTAGATAACCAATGAAGTATATGTTTCTATATAGATTCAAGCAACTCATCATTCTCATGTTTGGTGTTGTACCCGTAGAAGTTTACAGTAATGAGTGTAATGTCATTGTAACTGATCACAAGACAAATAAAGTAATATAATAATAATAAATAATAATAATAATAATAATATATGCCATTTAGCAGACGCTTTTATCCAAAGCGACTTACAGTCATGTGTGCATACATTCTACGTATGGGTGGTCCCGGGGATCGAACCCACTACCCTGGCGTTACAAGCGCCATGCTCTACCAACTGAGCTACAGAAGGACCACAGGGGTCACATTCCGAGTGTAGAATATTACCACCAAAGGTATTTTTCATTGTAGTGACACCAGCAGAGCGTTCAGATCCATGGGAAAGCCAAATATCGTTGCCCCACTGTGACCTCCAGAAGTTGGCATCAGCAGAAATTGAGTGAGACTCTTGAAAAAAGCAAAAATCTGTTCGAAATTGTTTAGCAAATAAAAATAAGGCCTTGCGCTTCACACTGTTTCGTAACCCCCTAGCATTAAGAGATAATATAGACAAAGACAAAACAACAAAGATTATATAAAAGTATAAACTGTAGTAGGATGAGTCAAAGACGTAGGAGCAGTGAACGTAAACGATAAGGAACCGAGATCTGCACCATTTAAGTCAATTTAAAGTGAAAATAGCTTATTCCATAACCTTTGAAATGCAACTCAACTGGAAATTATGTTCAAGACCAAACCAAGGGTTCTTGTAGTAAGAGAGACTAAAAACCCTCTTTAGTGTAATCAGGAACTATTCTGAGAAATCAAACAAATAATAATTTAAATAAAAGGGTACCTACTATTTTAAGTACATATGAAAACTGATCATAAAATAATTGAATAACAAAATGTTTTACATATAAACGTTCCTAAGACCTTTTTTGGAAATAAGTATTAATAACTAAATAGAACAATAACCGTGTAAAGTCAGAGCAGACCTGTATGCCATTTAAAACAGTATCTTAGTTACTGTATACATAAAACATAAATTCAGCTTTCAATCTTCTTCATAAGTTTATAAACAAAATAGGACTTCTGGTCATACAAGAACAAACTAATGAATTGAAATACCTGAGTATTCCTTTAAAATAGTCACCTGATACTTGTTAGGTAAACAACATAAGGAAAATGAGAATACCATGGCTGAAACCATCAACCTGTTCCTTCTGGTGAGATTTTAGGGAGGAATATGGATTTCTGAACCGTTGATGAAACCTCGTCCTCCAACGAAGTAAGCAGCCTTCCCCTCACTTCGTGCTATCTTGATTGTTGGCCACAACTTGTTCCTTCTTTCTATGTCTTCCGGGCTGAGATGCTCGGCGAAACGCATACCATGGCTCTGAAGGAAGGCGTTCTTCCTAGCAGCTTTCCAGACAGCATCCCTGTAGAATCTGGTAGTGAATAGGATGATGATACCCCTGGGTCTTGAATCGCTTTGCTGTTGCTTCTTGCCGAGGCGATGTACAACGTCGATGGTATCACCAACTTTGTTCTTCTCTGCAGGCAAAACTTCTTGGCAGATACGGATAGCCTCTCCTCGCACATCTTCATTCTCCACCTCTGGCAAGCCGTAGAGTCTCAGGTTCCATTTTCTTGTGTATTGTTCCAGATCAGTGAGACGTCTATGGTAGACATTGTTATTCTTTTCCACCCTTTCCACATTTTTTTCAACTTTTGTCACTCTCGTTTTCACGTCATTAATTTCACCACATGCAAACTCCACAGTCTTTTTCAAGCCTTCGATAACCATGGTGTTCGCGGCTACCATTTTCTCAATGGCGTCACACCTGGAGTTGATGAGTAAGGAGAGGGTAGCCACGATGTCAGAGTTCATGTTGGGTTTTTTGGAGGGTGGAGGTTTGCACGGAGTAACCGGTAAAGAGGGGAATTCGTCATCTTCAGCATTCGAAAGCATGATATTATCCATAGGCCAAGTGTAGTTATGGCAGTTGTCTATAAGCACGTTTCTCTCTTGTTGATTAGCAATAGAACGGCTAACTTTTTCCTTTCTTTTTTTGTCACGACTTTGCATGGACATGCTGAAATAAATTATCCAATTATCATTCCAGTCACAGGAAAGGTCTTATATCTTTAACAAATAAAAATAATAATGACTAAACTTTTTTTTAAACAATTTTCACAATCTTTCTGAAGTTTGGTACGGAGCTCGGTAAAAAAGCGTCTGTTCAAGCAGCCATCTTGGCCAATCTCCTGCCGCGGAACTACTACTTCAAGGTCTCAGAGCAAGTGAAGTAACCGATTGAAACGCTATTTAGCGCGCACCGCTAACTAAGCTAGCCGTTTCACATCCGTTACACTGGCCTCCCGCGGACTTCCCGATCGGGGTCTGTCAGTTCCATCCCCCATCTCTCCTTATCCATCCCCAGGAGGTAGAGGTATCAGGCGGAGTGTTGGTGAGTAGGCACACCACTCACCCAGAGCTCCCTGTTGCACACGTGGTTGTCGCTAGAATTTCCGAGATTTCCCCACGTTCCCAGCATAAGTCGCTAGTAGATTCAGGCGCAGTTGGGAACTTTATCGACCGTTCCTTTGCTATGAGATTAGGGATCCCTATTGTGTCTGATGTTCCCTTCCCTATACATGCCTTAGACAGTCGTCCTTTGGGGTCGGGGCTAATTAGGGAGGTCACAGCTCCGCTCACTATGGTAACGTCGGAGAGTCATAGGGAGCGAATTAGTCTCTTCCTAATCGACTCTCCTGTGTTCCCTGTTGTGTTGGGGATTCACGGGTTGGCTTCGCATGATCCCACTATTTCGTGGCAACAGAGGGCTTTCAAGGGATTGTCCCGTCAGTGCTCAGGGAGGTGTGTAGGTGTTTCCTTAGGTGCCACTACGGTGGGAAGTCCAAACCAGGTCTCCACCATGCACATCCCCCCCCGAATACACATTAGTTTTGTGATGACATGGAGAGCAAGAAAATACCATCCCTCTGGCCAAAACCCCCCACCCACCCGCGAGTGGGGTGTTTCGCTTCCTCTTCCATCTGTAAATGAGCTATGTCCAATGCAAAACACAAATCTGGTTGCAGATCAGATGGTTCTATGGTACTACAATTACTGCTATGGGATCAACTCGCATACAATACTGACATGTAGGCCTATCCCTAGTCAAAGAAAGTTCCTCCTCTCCCCTTTTCTTTGCTCCAAAATTAAAGCTTACAGTATGTTTGTCCTCTTGGACAAGGAGCTAAATCCATCTTTCTGATGAAGTGTCTGTCATTTATTAAAGGCTTAGGCCATTTTAGTTATTTTACCAATCACACATGGAAACGTACATTGTTTTGAAATTTTCTCACTTTTCAAAAGTAGGTTGTCATATTATGCACTTAGTGGTGTGTCAATCTCCTTGAAAGACTGACATTTGGTTGAAAGACGGATGTTCTTAACCACTAAAAGGACACACACTGACTACGAAACACTTTTGCTAATGAGAGGTTTTGGTCTGTATTCATACTTCCTTCAAATAACATAATAGGCTACTATCACTATGGCTTGTGGTGTTGAAATTGAGAAATAAATACAGTTGCCTACATGCATGACGGACCATTAAACAGCTATACATCACACCTTGTGCCACAGCTTGTCTGTGAAAGTTGTGGCTAAAAGGGTAACTGCATGACTTCCTTCCTGTTGCGTACATAGTTCCCTAAAATATTTGATTACCTACTGAATGATTTGATTCTAACCCAGACAAGAATAATGAATCTGCAGTTGGACGGATGGACGATCAAGTAGCCTACGTTAGAAAACATGCTACAGTTGGATTATTTTTAGTCTATAGGCTAGACCTCTCCTGCCCTGCACTATGGACAAAAAATGTATCTATATTGCAATTTAGAGAGACATTGTGCCTTGTGGGAATCAAGACATTTAGACAAACAGTGAGCTGCAGCTGCTACAGATTCAGCTTCCTCTTTTTCTGCTGGGAGTATCAGGGAACCCTTTGGTGTGTTTTATGACATTTTTTTTGTAGTTAATGTATTTAACTTTTATTTTTTGCTTCAATAATGATAATTAATGTTTTATGTGATCAACTCTGTTAAGTGCTTAGTGTGTATACAGAGCAGCACAACTATTACAATAGAGAGGAAAATCAAATGTGAAGGATATATATTACAGTACAGTTTTTCTTATTGGAGGTACAACATTGCAATAGTCTGGAGAATGATGTCAAGAGCATGTACGGTAAGTTGAAATACTTTTTTCCTAAACCACATGTACTGTTTGTAGATGATCAACTTAACAAAAATAAAAAAAATCACAAATTGGATATAAACATGCCTGTTTTGATAAACAGTTATGATGTGAAAGAACCAGTGGTGAAAAAGTACCCAATTTGTCATACTTAATAGAACATGTTTCAGGTGAATGTCACCCAGTAAAATACTATTTGAGTAAAAGTAAATGTATTTGGTTTGAAATATACTTAAATATAAAAAGTAAATGTAATTGCTAAATTACTTAAGTGAAAGTGAAAGTATAAATCACTTAAAATGTATTTTATTAAGCAAACCAGATGGAACTATTTTCTTGTTATTGTTTTATTTACGGATAGCCAAGGCACACTCAGACATCATTTATAAACGAAGCATGTGTGTTTAGTGCAGTGGTCAGATCAGAGGAAGTAGGGATGATCAGGGATGTTATCTTGATAACTACGTGAATTGGACCATTTTTCTGTCCTGCTAAGCATTCAAAATGTAGCAAGTACTTTTGGCTGCCAGGGAAAATGTATGGATTAAAAATTACATTATTTTCTTTAGGAATGTAGTGAAGTAAAAGTAAAATATAAAATATAAATAGTTAAATAGAATACAAATACACAAAATAACTACTTATGTAGTCCTTTAAAGTATTTTTACTTAAGTAGTTTGCACCACTGGAAAGAACCCATGTTTAATTCTCTTATTTCAGGTTGGTTCCGTCGACTCTTAGTGAAAAAAGAGTCTCCACAGAGCAGCTCCTCTCCACATGTACAGGTCAGGACTCCACCCCCTTCTGTCGATGGTGCCTCATCATTGGTTCCCACCTCCCCTCCTAACCCACCACCACGTTTTCTGAGCTCTATGATTCGTTGGAGCCAGACCTACGACCTGTGTGTGTGCCATAGCCCTGTGGACATCGAAGAAGCCATCCTTCTGGCCACTTACCTGGAGAAACCGGCACGTGGCCTGCGCTGTTTCCTGCGGCAACGTGACGCCAGCGTGGGGGGTGCCATCCCCACCGAGCTATGCCAGGCTGTGCAGAGCAGCCATTGCTGGGCCCTTCTGATCACCCCCAACTTCCTGCTGGATGACTGGTGCCAGTACATGATGCACCAGGCACTGTCTGAGGGTCCCATGTCCAACCGGATCATTCCCCTGGTCCTTAACCTGTCTTACTCTCAGTACCCAAAGGAGCTACGCTTTTACTACTACAAAGACCTGAGCAAGAACCCAGAGCGAGGCTACACACAGGTGTACAAGACAGTGCTGAAGTGTGAGTAGTAAAAGTCTGGTACAATTCTTCAGCTATTATTAAGAGTCTGTGTGGTTGTTGACAAAGAGTAATCTGTCAACAACTAGAGACGCGTTCAAATCTATGGCTGAATAACCTCTTTGTGCTTTCCTTTGTAGACTTGGAGGACATGGATGAAAAAATGCTGCTAAAGTTAATTGCAACATGCACAGTACTAGCAATAGATTGGAAGGGGCATCCTGTTTTCCAAGGACAAAACTGTCATCAAACTATCAGAATTCTGAGCCTCTGCTTTCACTTCAGGAGATTGAGAGGACAGAGGCTGCAGATTCATAGGACTATTGTACATCACACTCTGGAGGCTGCTGAGGTGAGAACAGCTCATAATAATGGATGGAATGGAGCAAATGTAATGGCATAAAACCCCTGGAAACCATGTGGTTGTATTTGATACCATTCATTACCACAAGCTCGTTCTCCCCAATTAAGGTACCACCAACCTCCTGTGAAATCACACGATAGCTAGAATAAAGAAGGGGCTAACTGACTTAGGGAAATCCCCTTACAAAAACAATCAACTGGGCACACACTGGTTGAATCAACACTGTTTCTACATCATTTCAATCAAATAAAATAAAATCATGTTGAACCAACGTATAATAGACGATGAATTGAGGTCTTTGACCAGTGGGACTGCACTGGTTGACTGATCTGACATGACCACAATTAACTTATTTTTTTATATCAAGTTTCTTATCACAAATGTAAATATTAATACATCTAATCCATTTTGTTGTGTGCAGACTTGCGATCTCAATGTACACTGATTCACACATGGTGCTCAAAAGCCAGAGTTATGTGCAATAGAAACCTACTTGGACTGGGTTTTCAGTGGAATAATATGTAACCCAACATGGGAGAGTGATGCAAGATAGTAGAGCAGAACATCCCTCTGGTACAAATGATGTTGCTCTGATATGTCATAACCAATGATGTGTATTAACCCTGGATGACTAACAGGGGGCGCTGTATTGAAGCCACCGGGCAACCATATTGGCACTTCTCCTCAAGCGTAAAACTATTTTGGAAGCTATAAGAAATGTATTTATTAATGTCTACATTCGTATTTTATATGATTACAGACACCTTAATGAATACTTTAAAATTACATTATGTGAGCTAAACATAAAAATGTAACTATATACAAACATTTTCCTTCAAGTATTATTTAGAGAGTACTAATGTTACTGTCCCCACTACTTTATTTAAAGGGGGAGATCAAGCGGAGCCTAACTGTTATAAGCCTATTTCTATTTTGCCCTGTTTATCAAAAGTGTTGGAAAGACTTGTCAACAATCAACTTACTAGCTTTCTTGATGTCTATAGTATTCTCTCTGGTATGCAATCTGGTTTCTGCTCAGGTTATGGATGTGTCACTGCAACCTTAAAGGTCCTCAATGACGTCACCATTGCCCTTGATTCTAAGCAATGTTGAGCTGCTATTTTTATTGACTTGGCCAAAGCTTTTGATACAGTTGTCACGCCTTGGTCATTGTATTTTGTGTTTTTGTTTTATGTTTGGGTAGGCCAGGGTGTGACATGGGTTTATATGTTGTTTTTCGTATTGGGGTTGGTAGTATTTGGGATCGCGGCTGTTTAGGGGTGTTGTATAGGCTTGGCTGCCTGAGGCGATTCTCAATCAGAGTCAGGTGATTCTCGTTGTCTCTGATTGGGAACCGTATTTAGGCAGCCTTAGTTTCGCTTTGTATTTCGTGGGTGATTGTTCCTGTCTTTGTGTAGTGTTCACCAGATAGGCTGTAATAGTTTCACGTTCCGTTTGTTTTCGTCTTTCAGTTATTTGATGTACCGCATTTCAATCATTAAAGTCATGAGTAACCAACACGCTGCATTTCGGTCCGACTCTCTTTCCACAAACGAAGAACGCCGTTACAGAATCACCCACCACTCACGGAACGAGCAGCGTGTTAACAGGCAGCAGTGAAGAGAGGACGTTATGGACAGCAGAGGCATGGAGTATACGACGTGGGAAGAAATCGACAGGCGGGCGGCCGACCCAGGGAGAGTGCAGGTGCCCGCCTGGGATTCGCTGCAGCAATGCGAAGAGGGCTATAGGCGAATGGAGTCAAAGAAAAAAGGCACGCCGGCTAAAACGGAGAGGTGCTGGTATAAACAGGCAGCGACAGCTGGAGCAGCAAAAGGAGGATGAATTATTCGGAGAATGGACATGGGAAGACGTGTTGGATGGTAAAGGTTGTTACACTTGGGAGGAGATATTGGCCGGAAGAGATCGCCTCCCATGGGAACAGGTGGAGGCACTAAGGAGAGCAGAGGCAGCCGGAGATAGGAGCCGACGACACGAGGGAACACGGTTGGCAAGGAAACCCGAAAAGCAGCCCAAAAAAATTATTGGGGATGGCTAGAAGGGAGTATGGTTATGCCAGGTAGGAGACCTGCGCAAACTCCCTGTGCTCACCGTTGGGCTAGGAAGACCGGGCAGGCACCGTGTTATGCTATGGAGCGCACAGTGTTTTCAGTGCGGGAGCATAGCCCGGTGCGGCACATACCAGCCCTTCCTATTGGCCGGGCTAGAGTGGGCATCGTGCCAGGTAAGCTTGGGCAGGCTAGGTGCTCAAGAGCTCCAGTGCGCCTGCACGGTCCGGTCTATCCAGAGCCACCTCCACAGACCAGTCCTCCGGTAGCAGCTCCCCGCACCAGGCTTCCTGTGCGTGTCCTCAATCCAGTACCACCAGCTCCAGCAACATGCACCAGGCCTTCAGTGCACCTCGCCTGTTCAGCGCAGCCAGCGCTTTTCTCCTCTCCTGCGCTGTCGGAGTCTCCCGCCTGTTTAGCGCCGCCAGTGCTCCCAGTCTGCCCAGCGCCGCCAGTGCTCCCAGTCTGCCCAGCGCCGCCAGTGCTCCCAGTCTGCCCAGCACCGCCAGTGCCTTCCAGATCTGCCAGACAACCAGTCTCTTCCAGATCTGCCAGACAACCAGATCTGCCAGACAACCAGATCTGCCAGACAACCAGATCTGCCAGACAACCAGTCTCTTCCAGATCTGCCAGACAACCAGTCTCTTCCAGATCTGCCAGACAACCAGTCTCTTCCAGATCTGCCAGACAACCAGTCTCTTCCAGATCTGCCAGACAACAGTCTCTTCCAGTTCCGCCAGCCAGCCAGGATTTACAGGAGCATACTACCTGCCTGAGCTTCATCTCAGTACTGGGCTTCCCCTCAGTCCCGGGCTTCCCCTCAGTCCCGGGCTGCCCCTCAGTCCCGAGCTGCCCCTCTGTCCCGAGCTGCCCCTCTGTCCAGTGGGGATCTGGGTGAGGACTATTAGGCCATGGTCGGCGGAGAGGGTGGATTATCCCAGGACGCGAAGGGGAGGAACAAGGACATTAATGGAGTGGGGTCCACGTCCCGAGCCGGAGCCGCCACCATGGACAGATGCCCACCCGGACCCTCCCTATGGTTTGAGGTGCGTCCGGGAGTCCGCACCTTAGGGGGGGGGGGGTTCTGTCACGCCTTGGTCATTGTATTTTGTGTTTTTGTTTTATGGTTGGGTAGGCCTGGGTGTGACATGGGTTTATATGTTATTTTTCGTATTGGGGTTTGTAGTATTTGGGATCGCGGCTGTTTAGGGGTGTTGTATAGGCTTGGCTGCCTGAGGCGATTCTCAATCAGAGTCAGGTGATTCTCGTTGTCTCTGATTGGGAACCGTATTTAGGCAGCCTTAGTTTCGCTTTGTATTTCGTGGGTGATTGTTCCTGTCTTTGTGTAGTGTTCACCAGATAGGCTGTAATAGTTTCACGTTCCGTTTGTTGTTTTCGTCTTCCAGTTATTTCACGTACCGCATTTCATTCATTAAAGTCATGAGTAACCAACACGCTGCATTTCGGTCCGACTCTTTCCACAAACGAAGAACGCCGTTACAACAGTGGACATTCTCGTGGGCTGGCTAAGGAATATTGGTGTCCCTGAGGGGTCACATGAAACCCCACCTCTTTAAGGAATACCTAGGATAGGATAAAGTAATCCTTCTCACCCCCCCCCCCCTTAAAATATTTAGATGCACTATTGTAAAGTGGTTGTTCCACTGGATGTCATAAGGTGAATGGACCAATTTGTAAGTCGCTCTGGATAAGAGCGTCTGCTAAATGACTTAAATGTAATGTAAATGTTTTGGTCTGGTTTGCTAACTACCTCTCAAAGAGTGCAGTGTATAAAGTCAAAACATCTGCTGTCTCAGCCACTGCCTGTCAGCAAGAGAGTACCCCAAGGCTCGTGCCTAGGCCCCACTCTTCTCAAATTTACATCAACAACATAGCTCAGGCAGAAGGAAGATCTCTCATCCATTTATATGCAAATGATAGTCTTATACTCAGCTGGCCCCTCCCTGGATTTTGTGATAAACGCTCTACAACAAAGCTTTCTTAGTGTACAACAACCTTTCTCTGCCCTTAACCTTGTTCTGAACACCTCCACCTGGGGTGGCAGGGTAGCGTAGTGGTTAGAGCATTGGACTAGTAACTGGAAGGTTGTGAGTTCAAACCCCCGAGCTGACAAAGTACAAATCTGTTGTTCTGCCCCTGAACAGGCAGTTAACCCACTGTTCCCAGGCCGTCATTGAAAATAACAATGTGTTCTTAACTGACTTGCCTGGTTAAATAAAGGTAAAAAATAAAAAATATCGTAAATTGCTCTTCTTTCACCCCAGCTGCCAAACTAACCCTGATTCAGATAACCATGCTAGATTACAGAGATGTAATTAATAGCTCGGCAGGTAAGGGTGGTCTCGAGTGGCTAGATATCCTTTACCATTCGGACATCAGATGTGCTACCAATGCTCTTTATAGGACACGTCACTGCACTCTATACTCCTCTCACCTGTCGCAAGACCCACTGATTGATGCTTATTTATAAAACCCTCTTAGACCTCACTCCTCCATATCTGAGATATCTACTGCAG
This sequence comes from Oncorhynchus gorbuscha, assembly GCF_021184085.1. NCBI lineage: Eukaryota > Metazoa > Chordata > Actinopteri > Salmoniformes > Salmonidae > Oncorhynchus > Oncorhynchus gorbuscha. Next base: position 27,771,257 of record NC_060185.1, read on the forward strand.
CCCTCATCCTCCACATACAACACCAGTTCTGCCAGTCACATTCTGTTAAAAGTCCCCAAAGCACACACATCCCTGGGTCGCTCGTCTTTTCAGTTCGCTGCAGTTAGCCACTTGAACGAGCTGCAACAAACACTCAAACTGGACAGTTATCTCCATCTCTTCATTCAAAGACTCAATCATGGACACTCTTACTGACAGTTGTGGCTGCTTTGCGTGATGTATTGTTGTCTCTACCTTCTTGCCCTTTGTGCTGTTGTCTGTGCCCAATAATGTTTGTACCATGTTTTGTGCTACTACTATGTTGTGCTGCTGCCATGCTGTGTTGCAACCCTGCTGTGTTGTCATGTTTTGCTGCCTTTCTATGTTGTCTTAGGTCTCTCTTTATCTAGGGTTGTGGCATCAATCTTGTCATGATTTGTGTTCTGTCCTATATTTTATTTAGTTATTTTTTTTTGCCCCTGTCCCTGCAGGAGGCCTTTTGCCTTTTGGTAGGCTGTCATTGTAAATAAGAATTTGGTCCTAACTGACTTGCCTAGATTAATAAATGTTCAATAAAATACATTTTTAAAATACTTCCATACAATTTTGTCAAATACATAACATTTAGTTGAAATACTGTAGAATTCCATTTATTCCTATGGAGGACTGCTCCTACTAGGGAGTGCCAATATGGCCGACAGGTGGCTTCAAAGCCTCTCAATGGCCAATGCATAGCAAATAGAAATCCAGGGTTTATATAAGTCATTGGTCATAACAAGGATGAATAATCAGCTTTCCTACCTTAAAGGGGAAGTTCACCCATTTTTATATGTGACCTTATCTTCACTATTTCTGTGCTTCTGTTGATCGCCCAAACTGTTTTTTATATATTTCGTTTTGTTAGAGAATTGGAAATCACATTTTGCTCTCATCACTTGCTAAAGACTACAATGCATTGTGAAAATGTGTAGAAAGAAGCATGTTATGAAACGCTTTAAATCTGAATATTATTCTGTATAATGTCTCTGCACTCAATTTGAGAGAAATGTCTACTGTCCCATAAATCCATATTTGCATAATTTTGTTGTAAATAGCATCATTCAAACATGAATTTATTGAACAGTGGGGTAAAAAAAAAAAAGATTGAGTGTAGAGACATCCAGAATGAGATTCTGATGTAATATGAGTTGGTCTGGAGTGTTTTTGAGCATTTTATAACATACTTTAGACACGTTTTCATACTGCATTGGAGTCAAAGTGACAATCAATTTTCTCTCTAACAAAACATTGTTTTTTTATATTTGGAGGGTGATCAACTACAAGCACAGAAAGAGTAAAAATAATGCCACGTGTTAAAATGTGTGAATTTCCCCTTTAAGGTAGGAAGGCTGATTCATCCTTGTTACGATGAATTACATATAAATGCTGGATTGCTGATGGTATCCATTGGCCATTGAGAGCGTTTGAAGCCACCGGTCAGCCATATTGCCCTTTAATGCCAACCGGAAATGGAAAGGAAAGAAAAACGCTCGTTGTTAGTATCTACCACTAGATGACATATGTCGGACACATTTCATCACTGGAGAATGGTATGCAATGAATTAATGTTCATGAGTCTTGTTTTTTGCTAAATATAATCAGCAGATTGAAATGTCACAATACTAACCACACCACATGAAGCATCATCCGTGATCAATTTGTATTGCAGCCTTACATATTCATCTCTATTCCCAAGAACCATCAACATTTGCCTTGGCCAGGGGGGGGATCTGTTTGTCTTCCCTGCAGTGTTGAAATTAGGGTTCTGAGACAGATGATTTTTGACTAAGTGGCTTTATATTCGAGTTGGACATTTGATCAGGCTTTTAGGTAGGATGATGCAATGGCTTTGGCAAGGGCAGTGTTCTGGTAATCACCACTGACAAACAGGATAGTTCATTTTTCAAATTAAGTTAAACTGTTCCATGTTTAGTAATTTTATTGAATTAGCTAGATTATATCATCTTTATATAATATAATTTATCTATTTTATTACTTCCATTGCACCTGTGATACTGTATGTGTGAAAGGCAGGGCCTTTTTCTAACAAATCTGTCAATTTATTTAGTTAAATCAATAATCAATGTGGACAGGATAAAGTTATACAAATACTTTCCCCCTCCCAAATCTATTTTAATGATGTGATCTCTGCTACGGATTAAAGCAGATTAAAAGGCATTTGAAATTGAGCTCTCTGTAAAAGGCCCTCCACAAAGGTCCCTTTAATGTTTTTGGGGGGCCAAGCCAACTTTGTGGCACAAATGAAAACCAGGATTAATCTTTGAAAGGCACAGATACTCTAAGAAGGTTGTGTTGCCAGAATAAAGCATCGTTCCCTCTATGACAATGCAAATGAGATATGAAAATGCACCTTCTACAGAGGCCACCATTTCCCTGCTAACTTAGAGAGAAAAGCCTATGATAAGGTCTATACTAATAAAGTACATACTAGGGAAATGTGCAATAGCAACACCTTTGTAAAGGGTGAGGGAAAACGAGACACCCTTAAGTTTGTAAAGTTTCACACAGTTACTATTACCTTAGTCAGGAATATGTGCAAAGACACACACAGATGAGACTGCAAGATGTAGATTACTTGCACTTCAAATGTGACGTGAAAACTGAAATGGAAAACTGACTTCTCCCACGCAGTTACAACCAAGCAGAGATGGGCAGTTCTCCTGTCTGTTTTTTTTTTTACAGGGCTCTGACACTGCCCTTGGTCAAAGAAGAAGCAAACATTTGCTCTCCCTTTGGTTATTGGCTTTCAAAGTTTGTAGTCTGATGTCAGGAATTAGACGTTCAAAGTCCAGTAAATTTAGGACAGGGGTGGATCCATTTTGTTACATTAGACATCTACAGTATCATAAAATTAAAACTTAATACAATACGAGAAGGTAATGCTACATTTATTCTGAAGTTGCGCAACATTTACACATGCAAGAGACATTCCTCTTGAGTATCTCTTTTCCCCTTACAAATAAAAATCCTGTGTGCACACAGCAGGTAATACCAACCTGACCTAGCGCTACAATATTCTCGCTTCACTCAAATATGTTGGCATATTGTTCAGGGTAGCCGAGTGGTGAACTGGTAACCGGAAGGTTGCAAGTTCAACCCCCCCCTCCCCAGCTGACAAGGTACAAAATCTGTCGTTCTGCCCCTGAACAGGCAGTTAACCCACTGTTCCTAGGCCATCATTGAAAATAAGAATGTGTTCTGAACTGACTTGCCTAGAGCTAAACCTGCTCGTGGGTCTCATGAACAAATGAGAGAGTTCTGGATAGTTCTTCCCTTTGGGAATCAGCCTTCTCACTCAGGCTCAAGGACAAAAGCTGCCCACTAGTTCTATCAGACAAAACAAATCCAATATTGTCAACTGTGGGTGTTGCCATTTTCTCATCACACACTTTTTTTTAAATAAATATAAATAAATAGGCTATTATAAAATATGACTTGAGAATGTGTGAAACTGTTTGTAGTCCACAGGAAAATAGCACATTTAATTGTACTTCAGAACTACTTTAAATACAGACAGCATTCAATCAATAAATTGAATCATTTTCTGTAAGTGGCTCAAGAACTGCATGCGCTGCGCATGTGCCAAAAATAAACATTTTGAAAAAGGGTAAGCGTTGTGCTGACTACGTTCCAATGGATCGTTCACTCTGCCTGCGGAGTTAGCAGCCCGTTAGATTACAGCCATCATATTATGAATTTGATATGAACATGTATTTGCTTCTTAAATGTGGTATGTGTCCATGTTTTCAAGTCGTGTAGCCATAATCATTGAAACGGAAACCACGGCGCCTCCCACTTGGCGCATAAAAACGCCTATTTCTTGCATCTCAGATCGAGTTTAACGTTACTAACGTCCGTTTACATGCCTATGCTATTCTGCTTCGGATTGTCACATTTGTTAACTACATTGCTGGTAAGTGAATTCCCATTTGCTTTTTAAAGTTTTTCTTCTATCGACCACAGCTGCCAAATACTGTGATTTAGCTGGCTAATTTTAATAATTCAGGAAATAGTGGTTGCATGCCATGCAATCGCATAGAGGCAACTAAAACCTATTTTAATTTAAAAGTTCTTAAATCAAAATGCTTAATGTATACTTTTCTGAACTTACTTTGACATCCGTTTGCGAATCGATTTGTTTAGCATAGGATTAATACTTTAGCTAATAACCAATTTGTAAATGTTATGCTGTTTTGTTGCCAAGTTACAGCACATTAATTGAGACAGAAACAGGGCACACTCAATTTGGTCATTTTTTATGAATGATGAACAAAACCGTATTTTGTTGGAAAAACTTAGTGAAAAACTAAAAACAAGTGCAACATGGCAGTTGGATGGCTTCACAATTGTTATAGGAAAGTTTGAAAAATGGTTGTGGAAGTTGTAACATTGGGTCTGGGATGGTGGAAGATGTTATCATTTCATTTTCACTTCCCTATAGTCTCCCTAAGCAGTCTGTTAACAGAATCACGAGAGCGTCTATTTAGTTTGATTCCCCACATGCTGTCTCCCTGTCAGCAGGGACATGTCGTGAGTTGTCCCCTGAAATCTGGCCCATGAAATTAAGTGCAATGAGGTTGGCCTTGGCAGTTATGACTGTCCGCAAACTGTCATGCATGTTGAGCAACATGCAATGTCCATTGTGTTATATTCAGCTAAATCATTGTTTTTTTCTGAAAGATAACAAACTAGTGAAGCTCCACACAACAGTGAAAATGTAAAACTGTTAGGCTATATATTTTTTCTTTCTTTGATTGTATGTAAGAGTGCTGATAGTCTTGTTTTCTATTAATGACTTTAGTGTCCTCAACATTCTTGGATTAGGCCTAAACATGATATAAAATAAAAACAAAAACAAATGTATATGCCTATAGTCTTATACAGCAACACACAGTGCGTGTTCAGTTTCTTGTAGGTCAACCCACTGGTCCTAGTATTGAAAGGTATGACTGGTTATAAAGAGTAGCATAGTTGGTGCATAATGAGATTACTAATGTTCACTTCAATAGATTTTGTTTTCTCAGATTAACATTGAGAGATCCAGCAACCCAAGGGCATTGTGGTGTTTTCTTAACAAGTCCAATACAGCAAATGAAAAACTTCTTGTTAATCTACCCATGGAGGGAATTAATCACTAACCTTTGATCTTCATCAGATGACACTCATAGGACATGTTACACAATATACCCTGCTCAAAAAAATAAAGGGAACACTTAAACAACACACTGTAACTCCAAGTCAATCACACTTCTGTGAAATCAAACTGTCCACTTAGGAAGCAACACTGATTGACAATACATTTCACATGCTGTTGTGCAAATGGAATAGACAACAGGTGGAAATTATAGGCAATTAGCAAGACACCCCCAATAAAGGAGTGGTTCTGCAAGTGGGGACCACAGACCACTTCTCAGTTCCTATGCTTCCTGGCTGATGTTTTGGTCACTTTTGAATGCTGGCGGTGCTTTCACTCTAGTGGTAGCATGAGACGGGAGTCTACAACCCACACAAGTGGCTCAGGTAGTGCAGCTCATCCAGGATGGCACATCAATGCGAGCTGTGGCAAGGTTTGCTGTGTCTGTCAGCGATGTGTCCAGAGCATGGAGGCGCTACCAGGAGACAGGCCAGTACATCAGGAGACGTGGAGGAGGCCGTAGAAGGGCAACAACCCAGCAGCAGGACCGCTACCTCCGCCTTTGTGCAAGGAGGTTCAGGAGGAGCACTGCCAGAGCCCTGCAAAATGACCTCCAGCAGGCCACAAATGTGCATGTCTGCTCAAACGGTAAGGAACAGACTCCACAGATGTAAGCAGGTTCACACTGAGCACATGTGACAGTCTGGAGACGCGGTGGAGAACATTCTGCTGCCTGCAACATCCTCCAGCATGACCGGTTTGGCGGTGGGTCAGTCATGGTGTCGGGTGGCATTTCTTTGGGGGGCTGCACAGCCCTTCAAGTGCTCGCCAGAGGTAGCCTGACTGCCATTAAGTACCGAGATTAGATCCTCAGACCCCTTGTGAGACCATATGCTGGTGCGGTTGACCCTGGGTTCCTCCTAATGCAAGACAATGCTAGACCTCATGTGGCTGGAGTGTGCCAGCACATCCTGCAAGAGGAAGGCATTGATGCTATGGACTGGCCCGCCCGTTCCTCAGACCTGAATCCAATTGAGAACATCTGGGACATCATGTCTCGCTCCATCCACCAACGCCACACGTTACACCACAGACTGTCCAGGAGTTGGTGGATGCTTTAGTCCAGATCTGGGAGGAGATCCCTCAGGAGACCATCTGCCACCTCATCAGGAGCATGCCCAGGCGTTGTAGGGAGGTCATACAGGCACGTGGAGGCCACACACACTACTGAGCCTCATTTTGACTCGTTTTAAGGACGTTACATCAAAGTTGGATCAGCCTGTAGTGTGGTTTTCCACTTTCATTTTGAGTGACTCCAAATCCAGACCAACCATGGGTTGATAAATTTGATTTCCATTGATAATTTTTGTGTGATTTGTTGTCAGCACATTCAACTATGTAAAGAAAAAAGTATATTTATATCCAAACATCTCAGTTTACATTGGCGCCATTTTCAGAAATGCCTCCAAAATATCTGGAGAAATTGCAGAGAGCCACATCAAATAACATAAATACTCATAAACATTGCTGAAAGATGCATGTTTTACATAGAGTTAAAGATACACTTGTTCTAAATGCAACCGCTGTGTCAGTTTCAAACAAACTTTACAGAAAAAGCAAACCATGCAATAATCTGAGACGGTGCTCAGATAGAAACAACATTTCTTCGACATGTTGGAGTCAACAGAAATACGAAATTACATTATAAATATTCCCTTACCTTTGATCTTCATCAGAATGCACTCCCAGGAATCCTAGTTCCACAATAAATTGTTGTTTTTGTTTGATTATGTCAAAGTAGCTACTTTTGTTATATTACAGGTCGAATAAACTTGTCAAACTAAGTTTAGAATCAATCATTAGGATGTTTTTATCATAAATATTCAATAACGTTCCAACCAGAGAATTCCTTTGTCTATAGAAGTAATGGAACGCAAGTCGATATCATGTGGAATGCGCATGACCAGGACCTGGCTCTCTGCCAGACCACTGACTCAGTCCCCTCTCATCCGTCCCCACATCAGAGTAGAAGCTTCATTCAAGGTTCTACAGGCTGTTGACATCTAGTGGAAGCCGTAGGAAGTGCAAACAGATCCATATCCCGCTGGGATTTCAATAGGTGATGAGTTGAAAATTGACCAACCTCAGATATCCCACTTCCTGGTTGGATTTTTCTCAGGTTTTTGCCTACCATAAGAGTTCTGTTATACTCAGACATCATTCAAACAGTTTTAGAACCTCCAGAGTGTATTCTATCCAATAATAATATGCATATATTATGATCTGGGACAGAGTAGGAGGCAGTTCACTCTGGGCACGCTATTCATCCAAAAGTGAAAATTCTGCCCCCTATCCCAAAAAAGTTTAACAGTCCCAAATCACATTACACAATTTTACAAACAGTATCATCCTCACTCATTCATCTTATACAACAATTAGATGTCAACCTCATATCTGAGGCTATTATATAAACAGCATTATGGTAATGTGGCCGCACCGTCTCCCATGAGCCTCACCAAAATGTAACAAACGGACCAGTTCGTAGCTGGTTTCTTCACCGATCTTCTATAGCTTCTCCGGAACATAAATGTTGTTCGGGCCTCAAGTTCTGTGAGGTGGAAGAAATGCCTTTGTTCTCTATGAAACATCACTCTATGAAACATCACTCTGTCTCTATACTGTGTGGCCATGAGGCAGGGTCTTCCCTAGGAATTTACGACCTCTCTGACCACAGCAGCCTGGTTGTAGGAGCAGAGAGAGGGTGATGGTGCTCGCTGTACCCAAAGAGGGCAACGTCATGACACAGTGGTCAGGTATTCTGCCACTGTGTACGCTCTGTTTAGGGCCAAATAGCATTCTAGTTTGCTTTTTATTATTTTTTATTATTATTCTTTCCAATGTGTTAAGTAATTAGCTTTTTGTATTCTCGTGATTTTGGTTGAGTCTAATTGTGCTGATGTCCTGGGGCTCTGTGGGGTGTGTTTGTGAACAGCACCCCAGGACCAGCTTGCTTAGGGGTTAATTTCTCTGTAGGTGACTGCTTTGTTATGGAAGGTTTGGGATCGCTTCCTTTTAAGTGGTTGTAGGGGGTATCGGCCTAATTCTGCTCTGTATTCATAATTTGGTGTTCTATGTTGTACACTGAGGTTATTTTTGCAGAATTTTGCATGCAGAGTCTCAATTTGGTGTTTGTCCCATTTTGTGAATTCTTGGTTGGTGCGAACCCCAGACCTCACACCCATAAAGGGCAATGGGTTCTAACTGATTCAAGTGTTTTTTTGTCAGATCCTAATTGGTATGTTGAATTTTATGTTCCTTTTGATGGCATAGAATGCCCTTCTTGCCTTGTTTCTCAGATCATTCACAGCTTTGTGGAAGGTACCGGTGGCGCTGATGTTTAGGACGAAGGTATGTATAGTTTTTTTGTGTGTTCTAGGGCAACGGTGTCTAGCTGGAATTTGTATTTGTGGTCCTGGCGGCTGGACCTTTTTTTGGAACACCATTATTTTGGTCTTACTGAGATTTACTGTCGGTGCCCAGGTCTGGCAGAATATCTAGGTACTGCTGTAGGCCCTCCTTGGTTGTTGACAGAAGAACCAGGACATCAGCAAACAAGACATTTGACTTCAGATTCTAGTAGGGTGAGGCCGGGTGCTACAGACTTTTCTAGTGCCCGCGCCAATTCGTTTATATATGTTGAAGAGGGTGCGACTTTAGCTGCATCTGTCTCACCCCACGGCCCTGTGGGAAGACATTTGTTTTTGCCTACTTCTCTTGTTTCATCTCTTGACATTGTAGAGTTGTGTGATGGAATGTTTTGGGGTCACTTTTTTTAGATGGTTGTAAAATTTGATGCCTCCTTTTTTCTATTCGAATGAGGGGTTATTGGCCCAATTCTGCTCTACATGCATTATTTGGACTTGCAATTCAGTCTTGATTGGATGTTTGTCCCATTTGGTAAATTTGTTTTTAGAGATTGTACCCCATACTTCTCTGCCATATAGAGCAATTGGTTCTATAACTGATATATATTTGAAAATTGAGCCAGATTCTAATTGGAATTTAGATTTTGATGTTCCTTTTAATGGCATAGAAAACTCTTCTTGCTTTCTCTCAGCTCATTCACAGCCATGTGAAAGCTACCTGTGTTGCTGATATTTAGTCCTAGATGTGTGTTCTAATAGAACTGTGTCCAAGTAGATTTATATTTGTCATCCTGATTTCTGGACCTTTTTTTTGGAATATCATTACATATATATTTTTTTTAGCTTAACAGTCAGAGCCTAGGTCTGACAGAACCTGTGAAGATGATCTATGTGCTGCTGTAACCCCTCTTTAGTGGGAGACAGCAGCACCAGGTCATCTGCGTACAGCAGGCACTTGATTTCAGTGTTGTGTAGGGTGATTTTTATTCTAATGTTTTTGCCAATTTATTAATGTAGATATTAAATAGTGTTGGACTTATTGGGCAGCCATTTGATTTAATGACATGTTTTCCCTCTAATACCACTTTCTATAGTTTATAAAAAATACCTTCGTGCCAAATTGAATCATGCTTTCTTGAAATCTACAAAACACGAGTAGATTTTGCCTTTGTTTTTTTCGGTTTACTTGTTTGTTAGTGTGGAGGGTGTAAATGTGGTCTGTATGATCATTTTTTAGAAATCCAATCTGGCTTCTGCTCAGGACGTTGTTCGTCAAGGAAATGGTGTAGTCTACTATTTATAATACTGCAGAGAATTTTCCCCCATGTTGCTGTTAACGCAAATTCCTCTAATTTGGGTCAAATTTGTCTCAATTTTTATAGATTGGTGTGATCAATCCCTGGTTCCAAATATTGGGGGAAATACCTGTAGTGAGGATAATGTTGAAGGGTTTGAGTATAGCCAATTTGAATTTGTAGTCTGTATATTTGATCATTTCATTTAAAATACCATCAACACCACGGGCCCTTTTGGGTTGGAGTGTATGGTTTTTCCAATAATTCTTCTTTAATTGGGGTATCCACAGTCTTTGACTACTGATTCAAGGATTTGTAATTTTTATTGTATATATTTTTGTTCTGGGCTCTTTGTTATATTGCTGTAGAGGTTTGCAAAGTGTTTTCTCCACATATTACTGTTTTGGATAGCCAATTCCTCCTGATGAGATGTTTAATTTTATTCCAATTCTCCCAGAGGTGGATTGATTCTATGGATTCCTCAATTCCATCCAGTTGCTTTCTAATGTGCTGTTCTTTTTTTGTTGTTCAGGTGTGTTTTGTATTGCTTCAGTGTTTCTCCGTATTGAAGGTGTATATTTTTGTTGTCTGGTTCTGTGTTTTTGATTAGATATATTTCTCAAAGACTTTCATGGATTTTTGCTATCAATCCATTTGTCATTATCTTATTTCTGGTTTGCTCTTATGCTTCTTTAGATTAGCCAAGGAGGCTAATTTGTCAAATATATAGTTTGTTCCAAACGGCCAAATTTACACCTTCATTGCTGAAGGAGAATGTTCAGGCTAAAAAGTTGTCCAGGAGAGATTGTATTTTTTGGCTAATTGCCTTTTGGTAGATTGTTTGCCTTCCCATTTATAGGCCTGTTTAGTACCCTGTCTTTTATTGGTCTGTGATGCTTCATGGTTGGGTTCCGCTCTTCTCAGATACACTGATTTTACTGTGGTCTGAGAGAGGTGTTACTGGGCTGACCGACGGCTCTGAAAGACTCGGGTTTATGTCAGTGAGGAAGTAGTCTACAGTGCTGCTGCCAAGGGATGAGCTGTAGGTGTACCTACCAAAAGAGTCTCCTCTCAGCCTACCATTGACTATATACAGACTCAGTGTTTGACAGAGCTTCACAAGCTGTGCTCCATTTTGGTTTTTCCCTTTGTCATAGATGTTTCTGTGGGGGTCTGTGGGGAGGGAAAGGTTGTTGCTTCCTGGTAGCTGTTTATCCCCATGACTGTTAATAGTGTCTTGTTCTTCTGCTGTTCTAGCATTCAGGTCTCCACAGACCAGTATTTTGCCTTGGGCCTGAAAGTGACTAATTTCTGCTCTTTCGCCCAAAAGCAGAGGACTTCAATCCTTGTAAATTCCAACATGCAATGCAAAAAGATCTCGTAACTTTTTTTTCTTTCTTCAAAATGACACACTCTCAATCCAACAAGAACTATTAAATTACGATTTTTAAATTAACATAAAATCTTATTATTCAAATGTGATATATCATTTAAGATAGCATTTGTGTCATGCCACTTGGGTGGATGTAGTGTGAGGATGGTGGAGTTCTTGTGCTCACCATGACCCTCGGCCTATCACATATGAGCATAGTAGACTCAGCATTTGTTTAATGTCACTCATTTCGCTGGTGGGGGCTGGACCAGTTGCTCCTCTCACAGCCTGTGCGTAGCTCTGCCTGCTGGGCTGTGGCTCCTCCAAGTGTGGGTCTGTGGTGGGGGGCTGGGTGGTGGGAAGCCTCGTCTGGGTGGCTCTGAAGCTGGGGTGGTCTGTGTTGTGGTGGGCATTGAGATTGGTGCTGTGACCGGGGCTGGGGGGGTCCAGGGTGCTGTTCCGGGGTGTTGTCTCAGTGATCTCGGAGGGGTGTAGATTACTCCGCTGTTCCTGGGTGGAGAGGTCAGGCTGCGGTTTAAAGCAACGTCCTTGAGTCTTGGCAAGGATGGGGACTGTCTCCCTGTACAGGTGAACATAGTCATAGAGACAGTCCAGATTGATGGTGGGCCAGGTGTGCATTGGGTCGCAGGCCACAGTCCTGGGAGAGGCTGGCGTTTATTCTTTGCCGGGTGGAAGGGTGCAAGTCAGGGTGGAAGTCCTTCCTCTAGAAGGGTTGACACCACAATTCTTGAGTTGGGGAAGATTGCCGAGGCCTTCTCAATCACACCCTGTAGTGAAGTCGCCACCCTCTCCTGCTGAGCACTCAGGTCGTTGCTTCCGGTGTGTCTGATTGTGGCTTGGCGACCCAAGATGGGCCTTATCAAGCAGCTCCATGGCACTCTGCATTGTTGGGCACCACAACTTTGTCATTGTGGAAATGTTTCTTCTCCTGAACAAACTTATTTTTTTATTTCACCTTTATTTAACCAGGTAGGTTAGTTGAGAACAAGTTCTCATTTGCAACTGTGACCTGGCCAAGATAAAGCATAGCAGTGTGAACAGACAACAGAGTTACACATGGAGTAAACAATTAACAAGTCAATAACACAGTAGAGAAAAAAAGAGTCTATATACATTGTGTGCAAAAGGCATGAGGAGGTAGGCGAATAATTACAATTTTGCAGATTGACACTGGAGTGATAAATGATCAGATGGTCATGTACAGGTAGAGATATTGGTGTGCAAAAGAGCAGAAAAGTAAATAAATATAAACAGTATGGGGAAGAGGTAGGTAAATTGGGTGGGCTATTTACCGATAGACTATGTACAGCTGCAGCGATCGGTTAGCTGCTCAGATAGCAGATGTTTGAAGTTGGTGAGGGAGATAAGTCTCCAACTTCAGCGATTGACATTTAAAAAATATATATATTATTTAAAAAGATAATAATTAAATTTGTCACAGGCAGCAGAGAACTAGAACGAAAGGCGGCCAAATGAGGTGTTGGCTTTAGGGATGATCAGTGAGATGCTGGAGCGCGTGCTACGGGTGGGTGTTGCCATCGTGACCAGTGAACTGAGATAAGGCGGAGCTTTACCTAGCATGGACTTGTAGATGACCTGGAGCTAGTAGGTCTGGCGACGAATATGTAGCGAGGGCAAGCCGACTAGAGCATACAGGTCGCAGTGGCGGGTGGTATAAGGTGCTTTAGTAACAAAACAGATGGCACTGTGATAAACTGCATCGAGGATCAGTAGGATGGTAAGTTTGGCAGCGTGAGTGAAGGAGGCTTTGTTGCGGAATAGAAAGCCGACTCTAGATTTGATTTTCGATTGGAGATGTTTGATATGAGTATTTGAGTCCCTCAACAGGACTGTCAGCCAGTGTTTCTTCTGGACTGGAGGGGGAAGAGGGGGGGCTGGTGGGTGTTGGAGCTGGGGTGTGGCTGGCCTGTGCCGCTGTCAGTGGGAGGCTGTTCTGTTGGCTGGGGAGGAGGGGTGCAGCAGGCAGGGCTGGGGAGGCCTGGCTGGTTGAGCTGGGCTTCTCTGCTGTGTGAGGGCAGGTCATAGTGGTGATCTAGCTGCTTCTGCAGTCTGTCCTGTGTTCTCTTTCTCTCCTGCAACTCCTCTCTTAGTGTGGTCAGATCGTTATTACTGTTCTGGCTGTCTTTTTTTGGAGCTCTCTCACCTCTTTTGTTAGATCAGCCAGCTCTCTTGAGATCAGAGCTCTCTCTTGCTGAACCTCGTTCAGCTGTGTTGCAAGGCTGCTGTCCTGATCTGTTCGCACCTTGGTTAGGAGCTCCTCTAAGGTGTGGTTGTCTGGTTGCTGTTTTCTCATGCTCTCCCTGAGCAGGACCACCTCCCCCTCCAGTTTGACCTCATGGCAGCCATGGTGGTGAGGGCCTGAGCCTGCTCTGCACTGAGGGGGTCGCTTTCCTGCTGGGGCGTGTCCTCCACTATGGTGGGAAGAGGTGCTGGATGTGCCTTTTAATAGGGGTGAGGGTGGTGCTGGTGGATTCTGTCTTGTGGGAGGGCATGTCACTGGTGGTATCCTGCTCGCTCTCTCCTTAATTGTCTGAAAGTCTGTTTCAAACAGCCTAAGATTACCTTGCACCATGACAGTCCCAGTCTTGTAGAGGTTGATTGTTATCATGGTGCTGTCAGGGTTGTCTGTCTCTTTGATTTTCAGCTTCCACCCATTAGATTCCCTCTTTCTTTATGGATGGGTGGTGAGAGCACACTGCTGAGCACCATGCATTTGCCCGGTCAGTGAGGAAGATGAGATTACTCACATCACCGTTTTTGTAGAGATCTGCGAAAAATGGTTTCTGGCCTCCCATTTAGAAGTTTCTGTTTAAAAGCTATTGTAATTTTCAGCGCTGAGGGTGAGTGGGGACATGGTGCCTGTGGCTATGCCATTGCCATAGCAACCGGTTTGCTTGTCTGCTGCTGTTGCTAGCTAGCTCTAATTTAGTTCAAAAACTAGAAAAAAGTGACATCTTTACACACAAAAACAAGATATGTTTAAAGTTAGTCCGTGCTCCTTTTTGGTTTACTCACTCAGTTTGGTCGTTTTGATGTAGTTGTATTAACTCCCCTTGCTACGTTTGTTCTAGCTCATTTCTTCTGGCTAGCTTGTTAGTCTGCTGGCTAGGTCTTTGTTGTGTAGCTAGCTAGCTAGAGTCAACTTCTAAACTTGAGGTGCAAAGTTACTTTTTTTCTAATCTGAATGAATAGAGTTCATCACTTGTCTGGAATTGTTTTTTGATTAGTGTTTATCTCATTCTAAAAACAAAAAAATATTAAATATCATGTTGAGCATGACTCTCTCTCTGGTGCTCTGTCTCGCTGTGTGTCGGGCTCTGTGTGTGTCTGGTGCGTGCTCTCTCGCTCGTGTGTGTGTGTGTGTGTGTGTCTCTATACATCGATCTGCCACGCTGTCTGGTTACTGGACACTGCTTTCTGGTGGATGGACACTGGTTGCAGACAATTCCACTTTTTTCAAAATGAGCACAGAGTCTACGTATTGCCTTGGTGTTTCAGCTCACTTCCAGCTGCTCATTTATCATCTGGAAGGAGAAAGATGTCATTTATGGTGCCGTTTAAGGCGCTTGGTTAATTTTAATTGGCTCGCGCCACTGCTGTCCGATTGAGCCAGATGTTTTTGGTGCTAATATGTTGTTCCTCCTCCCTCAGGGTAACATCATGCGCAGGACTGAGATGAGAGAGCGACGGAGCATATGAAGATGTCCCTAAAGACTGCTAAAAGTAAGCTCCCCCCGCTGCTTCCTTACAGTGGGCGGTTAATAGACCTGTACATAAAATACTTTTATCACACTTTGAACCCCTGTCTCTTCATTTGTGGCAGTTGTACATTAAATTTGTCTTCTTGGATTTTCTTTACTTTTCTTTTTATCAAAGGATTACAGTATTTGTACAACTCTAGCCCAGTACAGTTTCATTTCAATTCGCTCAAGATTTTGGTGGATGTAGTGTTGCACAATAACATCCTTGTGTTATAGCTCTCACATACTGTGCTTTGTCTTACACATTAATTCAGCCATTGTGTATATACTATAAGACACATTCCAAGCCTTTCATGTATAATCCTGACGTTCCTGGATCTGTTATGATCATCATACAGAAACACACAGCTTGGCGCTGCCTTGATCTGGCCTTCTCATTTTGTCGCCTTTGACAGAAAACACATTGGCTTCGCCCTCAGAGCCGGATACTTGCTTTTGCAATTTACATTTACATTTACATTTAAGTCATTTAGCAGACACTCTTATCCAGAGCGACTTACAAATTGGTGCATTCACCTTATGACATCCAGTGGAACAGCCACTTTACAATAGTGCATCTAAATATTTTAAGGGGGGGGGAGGGGGTGAGAAGGATTACTTTATCCTATCCTAGGTATTCCTTAAAGAGGTGGGGTTTCAGGTGTCTCCGGAAGGTGTTTATTGACTCCGCTGTCCTGGCATCGTGAGGGAGTTTGTTCCACCATTGGGGAGCCAGAGCAGCGAACAGTTTTGACTGGGCTGAGCGGGAACTGTACTTCCTCAGTGGTAGGGAGGCGAGCAGGCCAGAGGTGGATGAACGCAGTGCCCTTATTTGGGTGTAGGGCCTGATCAGAGCCTGGAGGTACTGAGGTGCCGTTCCCCTCACAGCTCCGTAGGCAAGCACCATGGTCTTGTAGCGGATGCGAGCTTCAACTGGAAGCCAGTGGAGAGAGCGGAGGAGCGGGGTGACGTGAGAACTTGGGAAGGTTGAACACTAGACGGGCTGCGGCGTTCTGGATGAGTTGTAGGGGTTTAATGGCACAGGCAGGGAGCCCAGCCAACAGCGAGTTGCAGTAATCCAGACGGGAGATAACAAGTGCCTGGATTAGGACCTGCACCGCTTCCTGTGTGAGGCAGGGTCGTACTCTGCGGATGTTGTAGAGCATGAACCTACAGGAACGGGCCACCGCCTTGATGTTAGTTGAGAACGACAGGGTGTTGTCCAGGATCACGCCAAGGTTCTTAGCGCTCTGGGAGGAGGACACAATGGAGTTGTCAACCGTGATGGCGAGATCATGGAACGGGCAGTCCTTCCCCGGGAGGAAGAGCAGCTCCGTCTTGCCGAAGTTCAGCTTGAGGTGGTGATCCGTCATCCACACTGATATGTCTGCCAGACATGCAGAGATGCGATTCGCCACCTGGTCATCAGAAGGGGGAAAGGAGAAGATTAATTGTGTGTCGTCTGCATAGCAATGATGGGAGAGACCATGTGAGGTTATTTACACCAGCTCATTTTGGTTTGACTATAGCTGCTGTGCTAAAAATGAAAAGCCATTTCAAGGTTTCTCTGGCTCAGTTAATGGGAGTCCCAGAAAGCAGATTCAGCTCGATGGAGACCGTGTTTAGTTTGGCACTACGTGTTTGCCTTCAAGTAAGCAGCCATTTGTATTTCTGTAAGAAACGTGTGGGAAGTATGTCTTTGAGTTGGAGGACTGCCCTCCCTCCCAATCCCCTATACATGTAGATACACTCCCCAGCCCAGATAGTGCCCTATCAGATGAGAGAATGGTTGTGGTCTGAGATGTTTCTCATGTGGAGGTAGAGGGGACTTTTGTTTGGCAGAGTTGTTTGATATGGGAACTAAGTTCTTGGGTCTTTTTTTTCTTTAAGGCTCAATTAATAGCACTCCTCCTTTCCACTCCAGTTAAGTTAGTAATACTGTACTGTAGGAAGTTAGAATCTGCTTGCAGTCCTGCCTGCCTGCAGATTGGATCTCGTGCCATAATTAGCAGCAATTTGCAATGTCATAAACTAGGATTTGACCACAGGCTATAAAAGAAAAGCATGATGTTGGTTTCTAATCTATTCATGTGGTTCTCTCTCCAGCATGGTGCTTTAGACTGATCGCTATTGTTCTGTTCTTCGTCTCCTACTACTGCTCCCATGTCTTCCTCCAGAGGTAAGGCTGCTTGGCCCTCAGCCCTGGTCTACCGCCTAGAAGCTCCCTCTCTGTAGAGTGGCAGGTAGACCAATCACACAGATACTCATTTATGCTTTACTGAAGGAAAGAGAAACCTTGAAATAAGGCCACTGCTGAGTCACATCACGTTGACAACCATTCCATTCACCTAGCATCTAATCTACCCTCAGCTTTAAGTAGTGTCACTGGACATGCTGAGTAAAAAATAAAATGTTTCTGTTCCAAATGTGGTGATTCATGTGCTTGTGTTTCAGCTATGGAGGCACCAGCAAGTCTCCTCCAACTCCGAGCAAGTCACTGTGTGGTGGCTGGCTAAAGCAGAAGTGGGAGAGCCTCAATTTTAAGTGAGTAATGGAGTGTCTATCTTTAAAACAATGAGGGTGGGGATGATGCTAATGCTTTTACTGGAATGCCAGGTGCCAGCTTCTCTGTCCACTTGGGGGCTGTTTTCATCCAGTCACCAGTAAAAATCAGATTTTTTTTTGTTGCAAGTAGGAACAATTTTATTATGAAAGGAAATAATTTTCAGCCCAAAGACTAAAGTACATTTTCTGTAACAATTGTTTAAGTTGAAACTGATGGCTCATCATTGAAAACAGACCTCTAAGAGCAAGTCTATTTTTAAAGGAGCTTTCGATTCACACAATTATGTTTTTCAGGAGGACAATGGACAAATGTATTCCTCTGGCTTGCTGAGTACCTTTTGTCAAGGATACTTGACTGGTCCCCCATTTTTATTTGAACTCTGCTATTATCAGTTTATTCAATTGGGTATGTACTGGAGCTGTTCTGTTTGTGTGCCCTGCTCAAGGGTGCAACAGTGATATGGCCCATCTGTGTCCTACTGTCCCAGCAACCCCCCATTTTCTCATGGTCAATACTGTTTGCCAATGATTGTGATTCATGTGCGTGGCAGTGATGGTCAGGTCATTTTACACATGCAAATCAGGCAATAACGAGGTCACTCCTAATTGGAAGCGCCCAAGATGTCCCCTAGTCTTTCACTGACAACTACAACTGGCACAGCATGGTAATAAATGTCTCCACAACGAACAGTCGAAGACTGTTTACTTACTCGTAAACAGCTAGCATCTAAAACATAATCCTACCAGAGAATTAACATGAGGAGACTAAGCCAGACATGACTGTTTTCACATACATTTAATTACTAGTGTGGGTATGATGTTCGTCTCACCCCATTCCTTGGAGTTTCAGTACTGTATATCATTGTTTTGTTCTGCTTGGCAGTAAAAATATGTTTATTTTTAACCTTTATTTAACTAGGCAAGTCAGTTCAGGACAAATGTCTTATTTACAATGACTGCCAAACCCGGACGACGCTGGGGCAATTGTGCACCGCTCTACGGGACTCCCAATCAAGGCCGGTTGTGATATAGCCTGGATTCGAACTAGGGTGTCTGTAGTAAAGCCTCTAGCACTGAGCCGTAGTGCCTTATACCGCTGCGCCAATCGGGAGCCCAAAAGTAGCTTTTAGCAGAGGATGGTTTATGGAGGGTCATGCTTGCTGAATGACATCATGTAGACATTACGTGTTGAGGGGAAAAAATGTATTGAAATCAGCTTTGCTTATAATGAGTACCATTTTATCTGCCTAACATGCTGACCAAACCAGACGCATGCGGGCGCCAACGTGCGCATGATTTTGTAGCCCCACACAAGACACAATCAGGACACGCAGGTTGCAATATCTAAACAAACCAATTATATTAATTTGGGGATAGGTCGAAAAGCATTAAACATTTGTCAATTTAGCTAGATAACTTGCTGTTGCTAGCTAATTTGTCATAGGATATAAACATAGGGTTGTTATTTTACCTGAAATGCACAAGGTCCTCTACTCAGACAATTAATCCACAGATAAAACGGTAAACCAAATTCCTTTCTCGTAATCTCTCCTCCTTCAGGCTACTTCTTTACTACTTTGGACTTTATATGGAGGTTGGCAACCAACTTTACGGTACATTACTACAACCAACTGGAGTGAATAAATGACTTAAATGTAAATGAGTGTGGACATCAGTTCATCTTTCAATCACCCCCTTGGGTTTATGCTCCTAAAACCAATGAGATGGGAGAGGCTGGACTTGCATTGTGTTGAGTGTCACAAATAGAAATGGGTTCTATTTTAGCGCATGGCCACACAGATGCTCGTTGAGGCGTACGTGCAGTGTTGGTGCAATGTTTGAGTAACATGTACAGTTGAAGTCAGAAGTTTACATATACATAGGTTGGAGTCATTAAAGCTTGTTTTTCAAACAGTTAACAAACTATAGTTTTGGCAAGTTGGTTAGGACATCTACTTTGTGCATGATACAAGTAATTTTTCCAACAATTGTTTACAGACAGATTATTTCACATATAATTCACTGTATCACAATTCCAGTGGGTCAGATGTTTACATACACTAAGTTGACTGTGCCTTTATACAGCTTGCAAAATTCCAGAAGTAATGTCATGGCTTAGGAAGCTTCTGATAGGCTAATTGACATTATTTGAGTCAATTGGTGTACCTGTACGTATTTCAAGGCCTACCTTCAAACTCAGTGCCTCTTTGCCTCTTTGCTTGACATCATGGGAAATCAAAAGAAATCAGCCAAGACCTCAAAGGAAATTGTAGGAAATCCTTTGGAGAAATTTCCAAACGCCTGAAGATCGTACGTTCATCTGTACAAACAATAGTACTCAAGTATAAACACCATGGGACCACGCAGCTGTCATACCGCTCAGGAAGGAGACTCGTTCTGTCTGCTAGAGATGAGTGTACTTTGGTGCAAATGTGCAAATCAAGCGCAGAACAACAGAAAAGCACCTTGTGAAGATGCTGGAGGAAACGGATACAAAAGTATCTATATCCACAGTACGAGTCCTATATTGACAACCTGAATGGCTGCTCAGCAAGGAAGAAGCCACTGCTCCAAAACCGCCATAAAGAAGCAGGACTACAGTTTGCAACTGCACGTGGGGACAAAGATTGTACTTTTTGGAGAAATGTCCTCTGGTCTGTCGAAACAAAAATAGAACTGTTTGACCATAATTGCCATTGTTGTGTTTGGAGGAAAAAGCCGGACGCTTACAAGCCAAAGAACACCGTCACAACCGTGAAGCATGGGAGTGGCAGCATCATGTGGGGGTGCTTTGCTGCAGGAGGGAAGAAAAATTGTGGATATATTGAAGCAACATCTCCAGACATCAGTCAGGAAGGTAAAGCTTGGTCACATGTTTCTTCCAAATGGAAGATGACCCAAAGTTGTTGCAAAATGGCTTAAGGACAACAAATTCAAGCCCTGACCTCAATCCCATAGAATATTTGTGTGCAGAACTGAAACGGCGTGTGCGAGCAAGGAGGCCTACAGACCTGACACGGTTACTCCAGCTCTGTCAGGAGGAATGGGCCAAACTTCACCCGACTTATTGTGGGAAGCTTGTGGAAGACTACCTGAAATGTTTGACCAAATTTAAAGGCAATGCTACCAAATACTAATTGAGTGTATGTAAACTTCTGACCCACTGGGAATGTGATAAAATAAAATATTAAATAAATCATTCTTTCTATTCTGAAATTTCACATTCTTAAATAAAGTGGTGATCCTAACTGACCTAAGACAGGGACTTTTTTACTAGGATCAACTGTCAGAAATTGTGAAACTGAGTTAAATGTATTTGGCTAAGGTGGATGTCATCTTCCGACATCAACTGTATGTGTACCTTTTTTTTTGCATTGCATGTGATTCCAGCGGTGTGGTCAGCATGTAATAGACATGCGGATTGATTACATTGAACAATGAGAAGGAATTACGGCCATTAAGGTCATTTCAGTTTAATGACAAACTAAACTGCCAGGTCAACAGTGTATATCTCCATGCCATTGGCAGTGTGGAATATTTAGTAGGAATTGTACAGTATATCTTTGTATTTCTGTGTTTAATGTGAAATCTATTCTCCCCTGTTTCTAATACAGCATTAGCAGACAAACACAGCTCTTCTTCAAACTGGATGATTTCTTCTGGCGACATCATCAGTCCACTCTTGCATTACCCTACGGTATTAAAGGCAGTGGTATGTGCTCTCATTTCATTGTGTAATTGCTTTGTTTTAATTTTTCCCACAAAGCCTTTAATGGAACATGTTTAGGAAATTACATTTCATTCTAAATTTGCTTTTATTTCAAAAAGTAAAAATAAGGATGCCATCGTATTCTCTATCGCCCCCAATCTTTGATAAACACAGATATTAAACTTTTTTCCAACAATGTTGTCGTCTCGTGACTTACCCAAATTGAGCCACACAGACCAGTGTTTATCCTCGGATAGCCTCCGACTATGGGCTGTATTATCTCTTGATGCAGAAAAAGCTTTTGATTGACCAAAATGGTCATATCTGGTCTGTTTTGGAACATATAGGAATTGCCTCCATTTTCATTCATATTATTGAAATACTATATGCCAATCCATCAGCCATAGTTATAACAGACAATATCTGTTCTGTTCAGAATCACTAGAAGTAGCAGACAAGGTGATCCAATTTCACCTCTGCTATTCTTATTATACATGGAACCTCTTTCCCAGGCAATTTGTCAATCAGAGGAAATAACACATTTCTGTCAAATCTACTGATGTATTCTATCTGACCTCAGTAGGTGGAATTATATCCCAGTTGCTTTAACCAGCAGCATATCTATTGTCAAAATGAATATATTGCCAAGGCTGAATTTCTGTAGTTCAATGCTTCCCGTGGCTCCACCTTTTAGCTATTTAGATAAAAATCCATAGTCCTGTTTCAAAATGTAAACAATCCAAGATAAATGAATACATTTACAAAGAGGGAAAGAGGAAGGAGGACTATTTGTACCAAACTTTAAATTGTATTTCCAAGCTCTAGCATTTTGCTCCACCTTGAATTTGTTTAGACATTATTATTTTACTGGCTGAGTAGAGAAAAATATGGTGTGTCCTATGGCCCTGATATAAATCTTCACTGATTTATATCACTTAAACAATGTAAACTACGCTTTGGTCATATTATTGCTCATACAATTTCTATTTGTTGCAAAATGTTTAAACAATGTAACTGGGATTCAAAATGTCATGCCCATACTCTAATATTTCACAATAATGCCCTGCAATCTGGAGGTGGCCTTTTTCATCCGCCCCAATGGTCCACATGTGGAATCCGTACCCTTGCTGTTATCATGGACACTAATGATTTGAGAACATTCCAAGATTTGAAAGATCACATTACCAGGTAACTCCTTTTTTCTAAATGTACAATTTAGGCCATTATAGCTGCTAAATGTAGTCCCTTGGGAAACCCAACTACCGAAACATCAAATGATGGGATTTTATAAATAAATTGTCAGTTCTTTCAGAAGCCCAGATCAGTATAATATATAAACATCTTTCGAAAAATCAAATTCTGAGCTAGCCATTAATCTATGGTCCACAGATCTAATTGAATTTAAACAACTGGAACCGACTATAGAAAAATATGACTTTGGCATCCCGTAATCCAATCCATCAATTTATACATTTTAAAGTTTGTTCACAGAATGTATTTAACACCAAGGAAATGTTTTACGATGAAATTGCCCCCAACTACAACCATTCCTTCATATGATGTGGGAGTGCCCTGCAGTTAAATGCTTCTGGGATGAAGTTACACAATTTATTTCGAAGTGCATGAATTTAAATATTCAATGCTTTGCATCTGTTACGTGACAGTGATAGCTCCATGAATCTCTCGATCAGTCAGAGAGGATGACTGCTGTGAAAAATAAATGCTGGCTCTAAGATGGCAACCACCTCACTCTCTATACTATTAGAAGTTATTACTTTTAGAATTATTGACAGAGGCTGAATGCTATTAGTCAAGGAACAATTGAGTCTTTGACTCTGTAAAGAACAAGCTCTGCTAAATCTCCACACATTCACACCAATTTATATACTGTATTTATTTAGACTTTTGTTACTTTCTATGCTTTCAGGCCCATGGGGAAGGGTTGGTACAGGGGGAATCAGAGGATGGATAGGAGGGATGGGGACTGATAAGCAACCTCAGTTGCTGGGTGGGAGGGATGCGGGAGGTTGGATGGGGACTGATAAGCAACCTCAGTTGCTGGGTGGGAGGGATGCGGGAGGTTGGATGGGGACTGATAAGCAACCTCAGTTGCTGGGTGGGAGGGATGCGGGAGGTTGGATGGGGACTGATAAGCAACCTCAGTTGCTGGGTGGGAGGGATGCGGGAGGTTGGATGGGGACTGATAAGCAACCTCAGTTGCTGGGTGGGAGGGATGCGGGAGGTTGGATGGGGACTGATAAGCAACCTCAGTTGCTGGGTGGGAGGGATGCGGGAGGTTGGATGGGGACTGATAAGCAACCTCAGTTGCTGGGTGGGAGGGATGATGGGGGGAGGTTGGATGGGGACTGGGAGGGATGCGGGAATGGGGACTGATAAGCAACCTCAGTTGCTGGGTGGGAGGGATGCGGGAGGTTGGATGGGGACTGATAAGCAACCTCAGTTGCTGGGTGGGAGGGATGCGGGAGGTTGGATGGGGACTAGGGGTGTCCTCTTTGTATGCATTTATTTTTATTGTTTTCTACATGTAAAAAGAAAATGGCAAAATTAAATAAAAAGCAACAAAATATTAATGCTCTACACACTATTAGCTTACTAAGAGTAATTTGATTGTGAGAATCATTATGGAGTCAATGTCCACTAGGTTTATGCTCCCTTTCCAGATAACGTGTGTGACGTGCGTTGAGTTTACGACACATTTATCAGCATCTACAATCAGTCCAAGTGATCACACCTTGTTTTATCCCTCTCTCTTTTCCAGAGTTGCTGCTGCTGAAGGTTTTGGCCATTATTGCCAATTACAAAATGCCGGCCAGCATTGATAGGTAATGTGATGAGTGATTCTTAGCCATATTAGCAAGGTTGTTAACCTCTGGTGTGCCGTATCAACCACTTTATTTCTTACAATAATTGTTACGGTCACAAAGAACCACCGATAGCTGATATGTGTCTGAGAGCAATATATGTTGGTGTGTGTCTCCTAAATGTTGTGCTAACATAATGACTCAAATCATCCCTGGGGTGTGTGTGTTTTATAATGGGTGGACAAATGTGCCACAGGGAAGCTGCCTTAGTTCATTGACTTCATTTCAAGCAAGAATGCCAAATGTCAACCCAAGCAGTGACCAGTCACTATTACAATGGCAGTTCTGGAAATTGTCCAGTAGTTCTACTGTAGTGTGCAGTTAGTCACCCCTCAAAGTGTCCTTGAACTTTAAAATGATGGAAACGGAAACACTAAAGTAAATGGATTGTAATAATTTGATTTTGTTTTATGTCCGCAGTCTAGACTGCAGAACGTGTGCAGTCATAGGAAATGGTTTTGCCATTAAAAACAGCTCCTTGGGCGGCATCATCAACGAGTACGACGTGGTGATCCGGTAAGTATAAAGCCTAATGGTTCCATCCTTGTTTCTACCACACGATTGTCATTAAGTCCATCCTCCCTCTCTCTTCTATTGAACTGTTGATAAAACTCATCACTTCTGTTTAATTTATCATATCTATCTGATGCACTACGTTTGATGGACTATTTCCTTATTGACCCAATGATGTTCCTGCCCAATTAGTGTTATTCCTAATCAATATCATTATATAAAGTGCAATATAATGCCGTACAGTCGAGCCATATAATTTGATATTGTAATATGGCTCAGAGTACAGTCTGTAGCTGCAATAGTGTTTAGCCATATCCCCAATGGCCTTTTCCAGCAATTCCAGTAAAAAACAAACAGATTTTCTATGGTGTGCAGTCCTCAAGGGATAATCTAATTCGTATTGCCCGCGAAAGTGTAATGCAGTCAATGTGGCTGTACCATAATGGCCAGCTCAGACTGGTGACCTTGCTTTAATGCCTTTCTCTGTGTAACCACTATACTGTTGGGTTAACTCTGTCTCTTTAAAAGGGGGATTTGGTCTACCCGGCAGAAAAATACCCCAGTGCCCTCTCCAAATCTCATTTATAGCCTTTGACTGAATACAGGCATTTTGAGTTTTGTATAAGCCTCTTGCCAACAGCCCAGACAATTTTGCCAAGTCATATTGAGGGATAGGGTTAAGTCATATCCAGCATTAGGTCATGGGGACTCTCCTTCAATTGCGGCCGACGTGAGGAAAACATTTAAACGTGTCAACCCTCGCAAGGCTGCAGGCCCAGACGGCATCCCCAGCCGCGCCCTCAGAGCATGCGCAGACCAGCTGGCCGGTGTATTTACGGAGATATTCAATCAATCACTATACCAGTCTGCTGTTCCCACATGCTTCAAGAGGGCCACCATTGTTCCTGTTCCCAAGAAAGCGAGGAGGAGAGGGCCCTCTGAGTGTGGTGTCAGGAAAATAACCTCACACTCAACGTCAACAAAACTAACGAGATGATTGTGGACTTCAGGAAACAGCAGAGGGAACACCCCCCTATCCACATTGATGGAACAGTAGTGGAGAGGGTAGTAAGTTTTAAGTTCCTCAGCGTACACATCACAGACAAACTGAATTGGTCCACCCACACAGACAGCATCGTGAAGAAGGCGCAGCAGCGCCTCTTCAACCTCAGGAGGCTGAAGAAATTTGGCTTGTCACTAAAAGCACTCACAAACTTCTACAGATGCACAATCGAGAGCATCCTGCCGGGCTGTATCACCGCCTGGTACGGCAACTGCTCCGCCCACAACCGTAAGGGTAGTGAGGTCTGCACAACGCATCACCGGGGGCAAACTACCTGCCCTCCAGGACACCTATACCACCCGACGTCACAGGAAGGCCATAAAGATCACTGCCACTGCCTGTTCACCCCGCTATCATCCAGAAGGCGAGGTCAGTACAGGTGCATCAAAGCTGGAACCGAGAGACTGAAAAACCGCTTCTATCTCAAGGCCATCAGACTGTTAAACAGCCACCACTAACATTGAGTGGCTGCTGCCAACACACTGACTCAACTCCAGCCACTTTAATAATGGGAATAGATGGGAAATGATGTAAAATATATCACTAGCCACTTTAAACAATGCTACCTAATATAATGTTTACATACCCTACATTATTCATCTCATATGTATACGTATATACTGTACTCTATATCATCTACTGAATGCTTATGTAATACATGTATCACTAGCCACTTTAACTATGCCACTTTGTTTACATACGCATCTCATATGTATATACTGTACTCGATACCATCTACTGTATCTTGCCTATGCTGCTCTGTACCATCACTCATTCATATATTTTTATGTACATATTCTTTGTGCTGCCATCCTGTTAGAAGGTAACAGATTGTAATAAAATAATGGTTAAATTGGATTTTCATTGTGTTCAATGGTGTTATTTGCCCCCTAGTGGCGCTTTCTGGTACTTAGAAAGACGACGCAAACAGGAAGTACAGAATTTGTTTTGCACGCATAGAAACAGCTACAAACAACGCTATGGTGCAGGTCTTTCAATGTAGTTATTTCTTGTCACGCTTCAGCCTTGGAAAAATATTTGTTTGTAAGTTTGATTCAAGCATTTAGCTAATGATGATAATCTTGTTATTGATAGAGTTGCTTACATATCAATGTTGGTTGCCTAATATGTTTACATACCCTACATTATTCATCTCATATGTATATACTGTACTCTATCATCTACTGCATCTTTATGTAATACTAGCCACTTTAACTATGCCACTTTGTTTACATACTCATCTCATATGTATATACTGCACTCAATACCATCTACTGTATCTTGCCTATGCCGCTCTGTACCATCACTCACTCATATCTTTATGTACATATTCTTATCCCCTTACACTTGTGTCTATAAGGTAGTAGTTTTGGAATTGTTAGCTAGATTACTTGTTGGTTATTACTGCATTGTCGGAACTAGAAGCACAAGCATTTCGCTACACTCTCATTAACATCTGCTAACCATGTGTATGTGACAAATAACATTTGATTTGATATCCAGGCACAAGGCACTCTGCTCTGTTCTGTTCAGCTCAGTTCTCACATCTCCCATTCTCAGACGCTAATCTCACAGCCGAGGAAATCGAGTTCATTGACATTTGTTCTTCTGTTCTCCTACAAAGCGTTCTCCTACCTCCATTCTTGTTTTGATACATGGTGGTGAAATGTGGAGTTAATTCTGTTACATTAGAGTGAGGGTAGAACAGCTCTAAACTTAAAGTTATTAAGTTAATTTATTTTTGCACTGTTACATGGCAATCTTGTGTTTTTTGTATTGCTTTTTTTATTCAAATGTAGTACACGCAATGCTATTTAAACTACTACTCTGTTTAATGACTATTTTTATAGAAGGGAATGGCTAAGGTTTCTCTTTCTGTATTCCTGTGCAGGCTAAATGACGCCCCCGTCAGAGGTTATGAGGATGACGTGGGGAACAAGACCACTATGCGTCTCTTCTACCCTGAGTCGGCCTCCTACAACCCCAGCATGCACAATGACCCCGACACCCTCATGGTCCTAGTGCCTTTCAAACAGCAGGACCTCCGCTGGCTCAAGGAGATCCTGTACGACGAGAAGAGGGTACTGGATGTGTGCGTGCACACACCTCTGTTTTGTCTGCTTCCCTGTTACTTGCCATCCAGCCATGCAGTGACAAAATATGCAGAATCGATGGCAGCCTTGCCAAACCTACTTGAACATTTTAACTGTGGTCTCAGCAGCCCCAACACCCCCACTCTCTGGTTTAGCTCAGGCTGCTATGGTCGCTCTTAGCATGATTAGGAATAGGGTCATTATCCCCTCATTTACACATCGACTAGGTTGCCCTGAGAAACTGAGTAGAATGAGACTAAAACAGGGCCTCAATTGTGTAGACATAGGCTCTGTGTGTGTGCACTCGCTAATCAACGTGTGTGTGTGTGTGCCAGGTGAGGAAGGGTTTCTGGAAGCCACCTCCACAGATCTGGCTAGGCAGTACCAGTCGCATCCGGGTACTGGACCCTCACTTCCTGCATGGGACGGCCAGCAGTCTGCTACAAATCCCCCTTCATCCAAAGAGAAAACAGGTAAGGGACCAGCTCCGTTTATTCCTATCTACTTTGGGAACCAGGAGAAGGGCAGAAATAAATATTTGAAGTGGACTTAAGCTCTATCAAAAATCTTGAGACTGCAGTACTCAAAAGTGTAATATTTGATTAGCTACAGCACTTAAAATGGAATATTATTTAGCTAACAGGCTTTTTGACTTGAGATCAAGAGTGGTGTTTGTACCACATAAGTGCACAAATGAACATTTTGCTCCTCTTGACATTTCATCAACGTCATTAAAAGATAAGGCCTTGATGTTTTTTTTTAGGCCTCTCAGTACATCCTTAAAAATAATTGGTTGTTGAACAGGGGCCAGTGTTCTGTGCTGTCTGTAAGCATTTCTACCAGCTACAGTTTGGAGAGGAGAAGGTCGGGTTTCAAACGCTCTACTGATTACCCAGAAATGGAAGAGCAAGAAAAACAGAAAATATCAGTGGAACATATGCAGAATGGAACAACAGAACTAATGGAATCAAGAAAAATTATTGTGAAATAGAATATTGTGACAGATTACATTTTAATAGTAAGCCATTGAGCTGTTTTCTGTTCACAAATTGGACCACAATTCTCCGCTTGGCTGAGGAATTGATTTGAACTATAACTAATGTATAATTATGTTTTCATTGGCCAAGAGGTCCATCTGCCAAGAGAGCCTGTTCAGTGCATGGTGGAGATGTCTTTGAGATGGAACAAAGCCAGGTTTAGTTTGTTCTCCCAGCGAGCCCCTAAGCTGTGCACCCCTTGGACTGCTGAAACAACATTGAGCCAAGGTAACAGTGGTAAAGAAGGGGTACTGCAGGCGATCAGTCCGACGGTAGCCCTCCATCTGCGTGGCCCTATTGGCTACTCCAAGCACTCGGCCCTGACCCTTTTCCCCACTCTCTCCTCTGCCCTGCCTCTTTCCTGTGTGTGCCCCGTCAGCCAGCAGGAGGCTAAGAGGACCTGAACGCAGACCCACAGCCCCTATGCCTCTCACCCCGCCCCTGTGGGTGCCATGTTGGCAGTCATCCACATGCCCTGTGAGAAGGCAGCAGCAGGCAGTCCCCCTGGTTACAATAGAGGCTGACTGAGCTGAGGGCTAGAGGGCTAACTAATGCCCCTGCCAGTCACAGTCCCCAATGCCTCTCCCACCCCTTTCCAAAACAAAGATCCCACTCCCACCACTCTGGTCTGGCTGGGGAACAGCAGTGACAATATTCAACCCCTCTCACCAAGGCTCCATGGGCCCACATCCAAACTATGCGACGCACTACAGAAGTTGGAGTGCTCGTTGACCGACCACATTAGGCTAATGCACCCAGCCCAGCCAGGCTCATTGGGAACCAGGTTTGGAGGAATGTCCCCAACGGTGTGATGAAGAGAAGTAGGGGTTTGAGAACTTGACTGGTCCTGTCCAATTTCTCTCTCCTTGGGGTTGGATGTCCACCCCAGACCGCATGCTCATAAAGCCTTGCGGGCCACGCTCTGACAGATACGTCAGTTTCCTGCGTGGAAAAAGGATGCGTCTCGCCTCGAACAGGGGAAGGAGATTGAATGCATGTTACTCATAGGAGGAGCAGAATGGAAGTTTTATTCCTGTGTCACAATATTGATGTTTAAAAAGTGCCTCTTACACAGACATTTACTTTAGAAAGGGTCCTGCACCCAGTATTGGCCCGGTCTGCCATTTTGAAGGTTTTGTCTTGTTTTATTTTCATTTTATTTGGCTGATTTATACTGCAGACCCTCAGTAGAGGTCTATTGGAAGGAATTGGGAAAGCAGTAGGGTGGAGTAATGTACCTGAACAAGAAGCTTTCTTGGAAATGGTGGATAGTTGAGTAAACCAAGGGTAATGATTACATGGGAGAGTGGGGTTGAGCCACCCTTGTTTCTAGGAAACAATTTATAATTTGACCAAATACTTAGGAAGAAGAAACCACATGGTAAAAGTTAGGTCCAACTACTTACCACTTAGATACTTTTAAGACTGTTTTATACATGAGTTGGTCTTTACGCTTCAATATGAGCTCCTTAACCTAGCATGAAAGTGTGTTATTGTAGCTTTGTGGGCTAATGTAGTCAAAATATTTGCCTTAAGTTTAGCAAATGGTTGCTCTAATGGCAAGTTGAGCAAAGTGTTTCCCTCCCAGGTGTAATGCAAGGCATTATTGCTGGGATATGAGGTAACAAAAGGGTCTGGCCTATGTTGAAAGTTTTTTTTATTATTATTTTTTTTTTTAGTACAAGGTTTTTATTCTGTGTTAAGCCTGTGTTAAAAGACAAAAAGTGATTGTGTTGAATTGCGTTTGGGAAATAAAGATAGACATGGTTTAAAAAGGTAGTGGTAATATTACATTCGGTACAGAAATGTGTAGGTGACTTACCCTGTCCCACTCTTTTCAAAACTAATGTTTACATGAATTCTGATTAGTTCCAGGGATACACAACATATGAAATATATGAAAATATCTTTGTTAGAAAGAGTACTGTTTCCCTTGTTGGGAGTGATGCTGAGTGTAAACAATGGCTCAATTTATCCCGCTCTCCCCAAGGACAGATAAGGAAAGGCTATTGGAAAGTGAACACAGTGCACCATTTGGAAATGGGAAATTTATACTCCCTCACAGCTGTCATGTGGAAACAATTCCCCTGTGAACATTAGTAATCATTTAATAAAATAAAAAGTCACCTTTTTTATTTAACCAGGTAGGCCAGTTGAGAACAAGTTATCATTTACAACTGCGACCTGGCAAAGATAAAGCAAAGCAGTGCGACAGAGTTACACATGGAATAAACAAACTTACAGTTAATAACACAATAGATTAGTAATCATTTAAGTCAGCAAGAGCTGCATCAAACCAGGGACACCCCTCACATTGTTCTGGAGACAAAAGTAATAATACCATCTCCCTTTGTCCCAGTACACATTAAGGAAAGGGCACACTGCTCTGTAATATACCAGTGATGCCAACTAATGTACTAGAAGTGCAGAACTAGAGGACTCATGAGTTTTTACAGGTCCCTGCTACCCCCTAGTGTCAAACACGATACTGCATGTCTGTTACCATACCATAGTTGTCATTGGTTTTGGTTCTCACTCCTACAGAAACCAGTACACCCCACCACAGGGATCCTAGCCGTGTTTGTGGCACTCAACTACTGTGATGTGGTCCACATAGCTGGGTTTGGATATCCAGCATCCAAAAACCAGAAGTATCCTATACACTACTATGGATATGACACTATGAAATCCATGAAGGTGAGTGTACATGGGATTTTACTCAACTCCCATGTCAGGGATGAACACTCTAAGTGTTCTACGCCATGGTAGTATATTTTTTAGTGCACTTGTGTGTATGTTTTCAAAAAAAAATTCAGGCAAAATAAGTGATATGTTTAGGCTTTGCTTTCGTTCTGTTTCAGGATTCCTACCACGACCTTACCCATGAAGCAGAAGCCTTAAAACAACTAGAGGATTCGGGGGCTATCATGTACTTACACCCTCACTCCTGACACACATACTGTACACACATGGGCACGGTCCAGAAACAGCCCCTATCCCTTACCTCCTAGGAACTTAATCAAAATCTGAAAGGAATTTTCACTGCACTGCTAATACCTATACATTTTCCTTTAGATCTACACACAAGCCTAGGTGGTAGAGGCCAGCGGGTGTTTTTGGACTGGGTTACACGCAGATGCCAGTTGTGAACTTGAATCCCCTCTGCTGGCAATATGGTCCATACAGTCCAAACATCATAATCACACATTGTGCCAGTCTTAATTCACCTCACTCTTATTGAAAATAAATACGTATTTTCAGAAAAATATATATATTTAAAAATAATAATTCTTCTGAGTTCTGATTTTTATTTTAATTAACTTTTTAAAAATTGTCTCTTAAATGTTACCACTGGATATTTTATTGTATGTAATTCATTTTTATTAAAATTAAATCTAAATGGAAATATCACTGTTCAGTTTACAATTTCTTAGCAAAGACTGATTTCTTTTGTGCCATGGTCAGACGTTTTTTCATAATTTATTGATGCTTTTTTAGTTGTGAATATTTTTGTCTTATGAGATGTACATTATGAACACCTGCTCTTTCCATGAGTCAGACTGACCATGTGAAAACTATGATCCCTTATTGATGTCACTTGTTAAATCCACTTCAATGTTGATGAAGGGGAGGAGACAGGTTAAAGAAGGATTTTTAACCCTTAAGACAATTGAGACATTGATTGTGTATGTGTGCCATTGGGGGTGAATTGGCAAGACAAAGATTTGAAGTGCCTTTTAACGGGGTCTGGTAGTAGATGCCAGGCACACCGGTTTGTGCAACGCTGCTTGGTTTTTCAGTTTCCTGTGTGTATCAAGAATGGTCCACCACTCAAAGGACATCCAGACAACTGTGGGAAGCATTGGAGTCAACATGGGCCAGCATTCCTGTGCAACACTTTCGACACCTTGTGGAGTCCATGCCCCAATAAATTGATGCTGTTCTGAGTGCAAAAGGGGGTGTAACTCACTATTAGGAAGGCGTTGTTTTGTACACTCAGTGTATGTAGCGGAGTTCATTGTAATTTGGTTTATGGGAAAGCGATAGCTGAGCTTTGTTAGCTACATGGAAGTGTATTTACAGTGGAAGTTCTGTCAGCTTTTGGCCACTAGATGGCGAAAAGGCACTCCATGAAGTTGGCGATGGATACAGTAGGTAGCCTCTCCTTTCACAGTCCCCAGAAAACAAGACACTTCAGAGATTTTAAGTTTGGTGCAGTTCCAACAACAGCAGCCAACCGTACCATGCAGTACTTGTGCTAAAGCCAATCCTGAACATCTGGAGCACAAGGAGACCGTGCAAGACTCTTTATTCAGTGACTAAATAATGCTACTAGTGACAGATGCTAATGATGTTTTTTAACCACTCTAAATGCAGTGCCATCCTTATTAGAGCTGACATTAAGTTCTATCTGTCACTACATCCTCATTGCCAGCGAGTGGCCAAGCACCGCCTCACTCATAGTCTAACCCAAATCAGTCAGTAAGTCTTCTACACAGGAGCGGACATAGTGATTTGGAGGCGTCAGCAGAGGCCAGTTTGAGCCCCCCACCACCCCCTGCTAAGAAGTAAATGGGATTTCTAGTAAATATGTGATTTCACTAAACATTTGCTTTTAATGTGCCATGAACATAACCTCATGACTGGTTCATGGTCTTCATCTGATTGTCAAACAAATCACTTCAAGAAGTAGGTTACCTCAAATAAAATGTTATTAGTCGCATACACATGTTTAGCAGACGTTATTGCGGGCGTAGCTAAATGCTTGTGTTCCTAGCTCCAACACTGCAGTAATATCTAAAAATGGAATTAAGTATAGAAATATTTGGATGAGCAATGTCGGAGTACCTTCGCACATTCATCCCAAAAATAATTCCAGCATCGGAACAGTGTACCCGCCAACTTTCCTTCAATTCACAAGTGGCTTAAACTATCTCACCTGGGAAAGCAGCCGAACGAGTGAAACAGTCCCCCTCTGTCTTACTATATGTAGCTGACGCTGTCTGGACAAAAAGAGTAGGACATGCCATAATACTTTTTTTGCCAGACCGAATCAGATGCAGTGCCTATAGATAGTCTACACCCTCCTTGGATTTCTTCACTTGTGTTATATATATTTTGTATATACACACAAAATGTATTTGATGAAACATTGAATTTGGCCTTACTGCTATTAGCCCATAGTAATGCATTGAATAACATATGATTCATACATGGAAAAACGGATAGTAAAACATGTACGTTTTGAAGTGTCTGTTTTTAGCGTGGCTGTTTTGTTTTAGCGTATCTTTTACATTGAAATGCCCTATTCAGCCGGTACCGGGTTACCTTCAGAAGAGTATTGTGACGCTTGTCGGGAAGGAGCAAAACTGAGAACATTGTGTTCGTGAGTCTCATTTCCATAGAGGGGTCATATTAGTGTACTCTGATGCTACAAACATTTTCGTGAGATTAACGATTTCCGGGATGCCTCCTGGTCTGACAAAAACCGCTGTAGCTCAGGCATCTTCCACTGCAGGTGCAGAAGGCCGATAGTGGCAAGATGTGGTGAATTGAGACAGAGCCCAGTTTATGAGGTCCCTTGATGATGGAAGGCCTGAGATCATTTCCAGTTCTGCCTAATGGTAAATCTGCCCGTGCTTACACATGCCAAAGTAGATTACATTTTTTTCACCTTTATTTAACTAGGTAGGCTAGTTGAGAACAAGTTCTCATTTGCAACTGCGACCTGGCCAAGATAAAGCGTAGCAATTTGACACCATTCAACAACACAGTTACACATGGAATAAACAAAACATACAGTAGAACAAAAGAAAACAAAGTATATATACAGTGAGTGCAAATGAGGTAAGATAAGGGAGTTAAGGCAATAAATAGGCCATGGTGGCGAAATAATTACAATATAGCAATTCAACACTGGAATGGTAGATCGGCAGAAGATGAATGTGCAGGTAGAGCTACAAGGAGTTAAATAAATACCAGTATGGGGATGAGGTAGGTAGATACATGGGCTGTTTACAGATGGGCTATGTACAGGTGCAGTGATCTGTAAGCTGCTCTGACAGCTGGTGCTTAAAGCTAGTGAGGGAGATGTGAGTCTCCAGCTTCAGAGATCTTTGCAAGTCGTTTCAGTCATGGGCAGCAGAGAACTGGAAGGAAAGACGACCAAAGGAGGAATTGGCTTTGGGGTGACCATTGAGATATACCTGCTGGAGTGTGTAATGCTATGGTGACCAGTGAGCTGAGATAAGGTGGGGCTTTACCTAGCAGAGACTTGTAGATAACCTGTAGCCAGTGGGTTTGGCGACGAGTATGAAGCGAGGGCCAACCAATGAGCGTACAGGTCGCAATGGTGGGTAGTGTATGGGGCTTTGGTGACAAAACAGATGGCACTGTGATAGACTGCATCCAGTTTGTTGAGTAGAGTGTTGGAGGCTATTTTATAGATGACATCACTGAAGTCGAGGATCGGTAGGATGGTCAGTTTTATGAGGGTATGTTTGGCAGCATGAGTGAAGGAGGCTTTGTTGCGATATAGGAAGCCGATTCTAGATGTAATTTTGGATTGGAGATGCTTAATGTGAGCCTGGAAGGAGAGTTTACAGTTTAACCAGACACCCAGGTATTTGTAGTTGTCCACGTATTCTAAGTCCGAGCCGTCCAGAGTAGTGATGCTGGACGGGCGAGCAGGTGCGGGCAGTGATCGATTGAATTGCGTGCATTTAGTTTTACTTGCGTTTAAGAGCAGTTGGAGGCCAAGGAAGGAGAGTTCTATGGCATTGAAGCTCGTCTGGAGGTTAGTTAACAGTGTCCAAGGAGGGGCCAGAAGTATACAGAATGGTGTCGTCTGCGTAGAGGTAGATCAGAGAGTCACCAGCATCAAGAGCAACATCATTGATGTATACAAAGGAGAGTCGGCCCGAGAATTGAACCCTGTGGCACACCCATAGACTGTCAGAGGTCCGGACAACAGGCCCTCCAATTTGACACACTGAACTCTATCAGAGAAGTGGTTGGTAAACCAGGCGAGGCAATCTTTTGAGAAACCAAGGCTGTCGAGTCTTTCAATAAGAATGTTGTGATTGACAGAGTCGAAAGCCTTGGCCAGGTCGATGAACATGGCTGCACAGTAATGTCTCTTATCGACGGCGGTTATGATGTCGTTTAGAACCTTGAGCGTGGCTGAGGTGCACCCATGACCAGCTCTGAAACCAGATTGCATAGTGGAGAATGGTGGGATTCTAAATGGTCAGTAATCTACTGTCACCCCCTTTGAAGAGGGGGATGACCGCGGCAGCTTTTCAATCTTTGGGAATTTCAGACGATACGAAAGAGGTTGAACAGGCTAGTAATAGGGTTTGCAACAATTTTGGCAGATAACTTTAGAAAGAGAGCATCCAGATTGTCTAGCCTGGCTGATTTGTAGGGGTCCAGATTTTGCAGCTCTTTTAGAACATCAGCTATCTGGATTTGGGTAAAGGAGAAATGGTGGGGGCTTTGGCAGTTTGCTGTGGAGGATGCCGGGCAGTTGACCAGGGTAGGGGTAGCCATATGGAAAGCATGGCCAGTCGTAGAGAAATGCTTATTGAAATTCTCAATTCTAGTGGATTTATCGGTGGTGAGTGTTTCCTAGCCTCAGAGCAGTGGGCAGCTGGGAGGAGGTGCTCTTATTCTCCATGGACTTTACAGTGTCCCAGAACTTTTTTGAGTTAGTACTACAGGATGCAAATTTCTGTTTGAAAAAGCTTGCCTTAGCTTTTCTAACTGCCTGTGTATATTTGTTCCTAACTTTCCTGAAAAGTTGCATATCACGGGGGCTATTCGGCGCTAATGAAGAACGCCACAGGATGTTTATGTGCTGGTCAAGGGCAGACAGGTCTGAACTGAACCAAGGACTTTATCTATTCCTAGTTGTTTTTTTATTGAGAGGGGCGTATTTAAGATGGTGATGAAGGCACTTTTAAAGAATAGCCAGGCATCTTCTACTGACGGGATGAGGTCAATGTCATTCCAGGATACCCCGTCCAGGTCGATTAGAAAGGCCTGCTCGCAGAAGTGTTTCAGGGAGCGTTTGACAGTGATGAGAGGTGGTCGTTTGGTCGCCGACCCATTACGGATGCAGGCAATGAGGCAGACAATAACAAAGACATGTAAGCGCTACTCTTTCAACTAATGAGTGGACTGATTATGTGCAAAGGCTGCTCAGGGACACAGACTGTCACTGCAGATACAGTGGAAGTTGGAAGTTTACATACACTTAGGTTGGAGTCATTAACTCGTTTTTCAACCACTCCACAAATTTCTTAAACTAGTTTTTGCAAGTCGGTTAGGACCTCTACTTTTGTACATGACACAAGTCATTTTTCCAACAATTTTTTTACAGACCGATTATTTCACTTATAAATCACTATCACAATTCCAGTTGGTCAGACGTTTACATATACAAGGTAGACTGTGCCTTTCAAACAGCTTGGAAGAGTCCAGAAAATTATGTCGTGGCTTAAGAAGCTTCTGATAGGCCTTGAAATACATCCACAGGTACACCTCCAATTGACTCAGGCTAATTGACATAATTTATCTTCAAACCCAGTGCCTCCTCGCTTGACATCATGGGAAAATCAAAAGAAATCAGCCATGACCTCAGAAAAGAAATTCTAGACCTCCACAATTCTGGTTCATCCTTGGGAGAAATTTCCAAATGCCTGAAGGTACCACGTTCATCTGTACAAACGATAGTACACAAGTATACACACCATAGGACCATGCAGCCATCATACCGCTCAGGGAGGAGACGCGTTCGGTCTCCTGGAGATGAACGTACTTTGGTGCAAAAAGTGCAAATCCATCCCAGAACAACAGAAAAGCAGCTTGTGAAGATGCTGGAGGAAACGGGTACAAAAGTATCTATATCCACAGTAAAACGAGTCCTATATCGACATAACCTTAAAGGCCGCTCAGCAAGGAAGAAGCCACTGCTCCAAAACCGCCATAGAAAGCCAGACTACAGTTTGCAAGTGCACATGGGGACAAAGATCGTACTTTTTGGAGAAATGTCCTCTGGTCTAATGAAACAAAAATAGAACTGTTTGGCCATAATGACCATTTGTTTGGAGGAGAAAGGGGGTGGCTTACAAGCCGAAGAACACCATCCCAACCGTGAAGCATGGGAGTGGCAGCATCATGTTGTTGGGGTGCTTTGCTGCAGGAGGGGCTGGTGCGCTTCACAAAATAGATGGCATCATGAGGTAGGAAAATTATGTGGATATATTGAAGCAACATCTCAAGACATCAGTCAGGATGTTTTAAAGCTTGGTCGCAAATGGGTCTTCCAAATGCACAATGACCCCAAGCATACTTCCAAAGTTTTGGCAAAATGGCTTATGGACAACAAAGTCAAGCTTTTGGAGTGAGCATCACAAAGCCCTGACCTCAAACCTATAGAGCATTTGTGGGCAGAACTGAAAAAGTGTGTGCGAACAAGGAGGCCTACAGACCTGACTCAGTTACTCCAGCTCTGTCAGGAGGAATGGGCCAAAATTCACCCAAATTATTGTGGGAAGCTTGTAGAAGGCTACCCAAAATGTTTGACCCAAGTTAAACCATTTTAAATGCAATACACTCTATTCGTATTTGGTAGCATGTAAACTTCTGACCCACTGGGAATGTGATGAAAAAAAATAAAAGCTGAAATAAATCATTCTCTACTATTATTCTGACATTTCACATTCTTAAAATAAAGTGGTGACCCTAACTGACCTAAGACAGGGAATTTGTACTCTGATTCAATTTCAGGAATTGTGAGAAACTGAGTTTAAATGTATGTAAACGTTTGACTTCAACTGTATATTCCTTCTCTCGTCTGTATACAATATCAGCTTTCCACTCGATACAATTAAATCTCTCTGTGCTACACAATTTAATGTTATGGGTTGTTGTTGTTTAGAAGGGTAAAATGATTTACTGTGCTTACAACTACAGTACTGTACATTAGACAAGCCCAGTGAGCAAAATTGTTTGAAAGATGTTTTTTCAACTAAAAATGTCTTTCTGATACTTTGTGCTCATAGGGAGGTTCAGCTCAGCTCTCAATTACCACAAGATCAAGACTTTTAAAGGTTTTCCTGAGGCTCATATCTGGGACGTCATAATTGAATGAACTGCTAAATTAAAAAATACTTGTTTTATTTCAGTTGAAATGGCACCTGAAATGCATTGCCTCTCGATTAAAGGCATGTCCTCTGCGTATCTGTGCCTTGGCCGATCTGTTTACACTGTTTATTATGGTACGGTGCATCCAGGGAAGAGAACTCCTATTCACTGAGGAGACCAGTCTAATCTCACCAAAACAACTGAGTTTGATAATGTAGCGTGGCCATTTCATGCAACTTAAAACCAATTTGATACTGTGTGTTGAAACAAATAATTTACTTTATTCATTTAACCATTCAGTTTCAGTCTCCAGGGCCCAGTTCTTCCAAGTTATCTGGATTTCAGCTATAGGATTAAATGCAAAGAAATCTACTGAACAAAAATATAAACGCAGCATGCAACAATTTCAAAGATTTTGCTGAGTTACAGTTCTTACAAGGAAATCATTGAATTGAAATGCATTAATTAGTCCCTAATCTATGGATTTCACATGACTGGGCAGGGGTGCAGCCATGGGTGGGCCTAGGAGGGCATAGGCCCGTCCATTTGGAGGCCAGGCCGACCCTCTGGGGATCCAGGCCCAGCCAATCAGAATTCATATTTTTTTCCCCACAAAAGGGCTTTATTACAGACAAATACACCTCCCCCTTCTGACGATCCCACAGGTGAAGAAGCCGGATGTAGGGGTCCTGGGCTGGCATGATTACACACAGTCTGCGGTTGTGAGGCCAGGTTGGACATTCTGCCAAATTCTCTAAATTAATGTTGGAGGTGGCTTATGGTAGAAAAATTAATATGAAATGATCTGGCAAAAGCCCTGGTGGACATTCCTGCAGTCAGCATGCCAATTGCATGCTCCCTCCACTTGAGACATCTGTGGCAGAGTGTTGTGACAAAACTGCACATTTTAAAGTGGCCTTGTCCCAGGCACAAGGTGCACCTGTGTAATGTTCATGCTGTTTAATCAGCTTCTTGATATGCCACACCTGTCAGGTGGATGGATTATCTTGACAAAGGATCAAATGCTCACTAACATGGATATAAACAAATTTGTGCACAACATTTGAGAGATGTTTTTTGTGCATATGTAACATTTCTGGGATCTTTTATTTCAGTTCATGAAACATGGGACCAGCACTTTACATGTTGCATTTATAATCAACTCAATGATTTGTCTGTTCTATTCATTCTGTTTATTTGCATTTAGTTCTATCTGATAACTTTGGAAAAACTAGGCCCAGAGCACTACCATTTATA
The DNA here is from genome assembly GCF_021184085.1 of Oncorhynchus gorbuscha. Lineage (NCBI taxonomy): Eukaryota > Metazoa > Chordata > Actinopteri > Salmoniformes > Salmonidae > Oncorhynchus > Oncorhynchus gorbuscha. The sequence goes on from NC_060185.1 coordinate 27,811,572, forward strand.
TGTTGAGGGGATTGACTGATTTAAAAGCTTATAGTGTAGTTATCTCCGTTCTCTCTGTATTCTGTCCGAGACACAACTGGCCACGAATGAAGAACTCCGATGATTGTTGATGCAGGTAACTGCCATGGTGTTGATGAGAGGGCTGCTCTCTCACACTCTGTTCTCTTATGCAACTGACTGAGAAACTGTGGGCTGTTTACAAGAGAGCTGGAAACCAGGTCAGTCTGTTGGAGGAGGATGTGTGCACGCAGTTCAACCTGGCTGGCTCTAGACATTATTGTTTTGAGCAGTACACTGTTTATCTCTGGCCAACTGATTTATGGGTGCAAACAAATAGATCCAATTGAGATGTATTCTCTTGCCTTCTCAGATATTTACACAGCAACACTATCATTTAAGTGCCTATTATTCTGAATTTGATTCAACTGTGACTTCATTGCCCTGTGCAGACAAATGTGATTTTCTTGTTTTATTTATATATATTTACACACTGAGGTTTGAATAATACTGTGAAAATAATTATAATGCCATTTTAGTGTAAGTTAGTGTAAATCTGACATCTCTGACTGTTTTGGTGGGATGGAGAAATAATAGACCAATAAGAAAGGGTTCCAAACCTTTCTGCCAATAACAGCTTATATTCAGTTTTCCCCTCCCCACTCAGACCACTCCCAGATGGTCCTAACATAATTATTGCTTTAGAAATGGCTCTTTTCCAAAAAGCTTTTTTTGTTAGTTTTCAATTAAAATACAATCACAATGAGGTACTAAATTGTTAACCAGAAATAATTTGATATTGAGAACGACTGCATTGGACCCTTTTTTAAGAAGTTTTCCTTGAAAATAATAAGAGCCAGTTCAGCCAGAGACCTACCTCATATCTAATTTCACCATATGGTACATACATGCAGTCCACCCATTATGATATTTTGCAAACCAGTTTGGTTACTGGCCCGATGCTCTTAACCTCTAGAGATGGAGACTCAATGCTGAAGTGTTGGAGCCCAGAGGAACGTTTCTCTCTGGATTGTGTGGGATGCAAGGAAGAAGGGGTGTATTCTACCTGGAGAAGGATCTAGCTTTACACACCACTCACTCGCCCACAGTGAGGGGCACTGCAGTGATTCAGGTGCTTCTCCCATAAACACCAAAGCTTAATGAAGTAGGGAACTGGGTACATGGGGGAGAATAATGAAAAGAATAAGCTTATTTTTCGTGTGCGTGGGCACTCTTTAGAGATGGGTGTCCAAGTTTGATTTCCTCTCTTTCTACCCGAAGTTCTGCAGTAAGGATGACTGCTCACAGTTGTAATTAACACTTTCAGTATGGATAAAAAGGGAAGCTGTGCGGGACAAGTGGAATGGTTATTTTCACTGATTCAAGGAAAACCTGGCATACCTAATTATTTGTTTTATTTAGATGGGCAAGTCTGTTTATAACAAATTATTATTTACAATGATGGCCTACTCCGGGCTAACCCGGACGACGCAGGGAACTGGGTACAGTTCCTATGGGACTCCCAATCACGGCCGGATGTGATACAGATACTACATTCGCTAAAATCCTATTTAAAGTTTATAGTCCAACGTTTTAAGACCATTGTTTCAAGAGATGTTCAACGAATTCGCACGTCAAGTATGGGTCGCGACGTGTCAGACTAAGTGTTTAATTACTGGAATTAATTTGGCCAAGAGCAACTGCGCTCTCTGTGCAGTGCGCACTGTGCTTAGCAGCGGTGCCTCTGCTCAGTTTGGCAGCTGCGCGAGTGGGAGGAGATGCCCGTGTGCTTTACCAGATATTTTTCCTGCAGTTTTATTGAAGATCACTCCACGACCCACACGCTGCATTGCTTTCGTTCAGAAGTAGATGATGCGCTGTCAGCCACTTTGATCGTTCCCACTCGCCATCACCAAATGGACTCAAGGTAGCCACAAGTTCTGACTGAGCTCAATTGTCATGAAACGCAAATACAGCGATTAGTTTCTCTATCTTGGTTTAATACAAGGAGCGCTCACAAAATGTTTTGTGCAGGGATGTGCTTAGTAATGAGTCTCACAAAACGAACAAATTAAAACGACACGTCCTGACCAAACATCCACAGCATGACGGTAAACCCATGGAGTTATTTCAGAACAGGGCAGAATGCTTTAGGAAACAATGCTTCGACAGTGGAAATGTAAGTCAGCTAGCAAGGCATTGTTGTCATTTTATAACAGGTGGTGATACGCAGAAATAAGGGAGTACAGTACTATGTCTCAGAGGTGTGAGTTTATTTTAAAAAAAAATCCCGTTGCACACAACGAATAGCTAGCTAGCTAACTACTGATAGTATAACTCTTAAGTAACTACAGATGAAGTTGAACATGTCAGCCGTCTGTACATTTTTACTGTATAAATTATTGTTGAAAACAGTCTAGATTGGAACTGTTACTTTTTAAATACAAGTCATCATTTTTATTCTGGAATAAACCGATTGACGCAAGATGCAGTTAACAGTTCATGGTTGCGGTCTCCTGTCTGACTGCGAATGCAGTAGATGTTCTTATCCAGTTTGGCACCACATACCTGTACCTATATGAGTCAGGGTTCTCAACAATGGCATACTTTAAAAAAAATCTTTAAAGTACAGTAACAGACTCTATTCTAAGCATGACCTCAGGGTTGCACTGTCAAAAACTAAGCCCAGAACAGACATGCTTGTTGAAAACGTCAACCAGCTACACGTTAGGAGTGTTTGTGTGTGTGTGTGTGTGTGTGTGTGTGTGTGTGTGTGTGTGTGTGTGTGTGTGTGTGTGTGTGTGTGTGTGTGTGTGTGTGTGTGTGTGTGTGTGTGTGTGTGTGTGTGTGTGTGTGTGTGTGTGTGTGTGTGTGTGTATATATATATATACTGGTCTACATCGTGTGACGTGATCAGTCAGTTTTTTTTTCTCCAGTTCAGAATTATTATTTTTTATTGTATTTTAACAGCAACAGTTTCAGCCTTGACCTTTTTTTCAACAATACTTTGTACAATCAAATTTTATTTGTCACATACACATGGTTAGCAGATGTTAATGTGAGTGTAGCGAAATGCAGTAATAACCAACAAGTAATATAACAATTCCAAAACTACTGTCTTATACACAATGTAAGGGGATAAAGAATATTCTGCACTTGAGTTGCGTTCCCATGCAAAACTAGACAGATGGCTAACAACTAAGTCTTCAATAAAACTCCCAAGGCGTGACTTTTCTTGAATTAATATATTGTAAACGTTTATGTTGTGAAACTGCAAAATACAGAAAATAATATACTTTAGTGTTCAATTCACACCGACATACTGTAGCTGTACATTAAACATTTGAAGTTGCATAAATACAAAGCACGCGCTAAGGTACCATGCATCTGGCATGATGCCAAACCATATAGCTAATTGTTAACCATATGGTAATTGGCTCCTTTCATTACTCTAATAATGTATAACCATCTATGTAGAATAACAAAGCATATTACACTAGAAACAGTAACAAAACTACAGTATTGTATATTTTACAATTCGTTTGCATGACGCATGAGCAAAGTAATACAGCTAACGACATACATTAAAGGCATTGCAATTTGTGAGTAAATGCAACCAACATTGATATGTAAGCAACTCTATCAATAACAAGATTATCATCATTAGCTAAATGCTTGAATCAAACTTACAAACAAATATTTTTCCAAGGCTGAAGCGTGACAAGAAATAACTACATTGAAAGACCTGCACCGTAGCGTTGTTTGTAGCTGTTTCTATGCGTGCAAAACAAATTCTGTACTTCGTGTTTGCGTCGTCTTTCTAAGTACCAGAAAGCGCCACTAGGGGGCAAATAACACCATTGAACACAATGAAAATCCAATTTAACCATTGTAATAAAATAATCTGTTACCTTCTAACAGGAAGGCAGCACAAAGAATATATACATAAAAATATATGAATGAGTGATGGTACAGAGCAGCATAGGCAAGATACAGTAGATGGTAAGAAGGTAAGAAGGTAAGAAGGTTCCGGCGCCGACTGAGATGGCCGCCTCGCTTCGCGTTCCTAGGAAACTATGCAGTTTTTTGTTTTTTTACGTGTTATTTCTTACATTAGTACCCCAGGTCATCTTAGGTTTCATTACATACAGTCGAGAAGAACTACTGAATATAAGATCAGCGTCAACTCACCATCAGTATGACCAAGAATATGTTTTCCGCGACGCGGATCCTGTGTTCTGCCTTACAAACAGGACAACGGAATGGATCGCATGCAGCGACCCAAGGAAACGACTCCGAAAAAGAGGGAAACGCGGCGGTGTTCTGGTCAGACTCCGAAAAAGGGCACATCGCGCACCACTTCCCAGTATTCTTCTTGCCAATGTCCAGTCTCTCGACAACAAGGTTGATGAAATCCGAGCAAGAGTGGCATTCCAGAGGGATATCAGAGACTGCAACGTTCTCTGCTTTACGGAGACATGGCTTACTGGGAAAACGCTATCCAGGGCGGTACAGCCAACGGGTTTCTCCACGCATCGCGCCGACAGAAACAAACATCTCTCTGGTAAGAAGAGTGGAGGGGGCGTATGCCTCATGACTAACGGGACATGGTGTGATGAAGGAAACATACAGGAACTCAAATCCTTCTGTTCACCTGATTTAGAATTCCTCACAATCAAATGTAGACCGCATTATCTTCCAAGAGAATTCTCTTCGATTATAATCACAGCCGTATATATCCCCCCCAAGCAGACACATCGATGGCTCTGAACGAACTTTATTTAACTCTTTGCAAACTGGAAAACATTTATCCGGAGGCTGCATTCATTGTAGCTGGGGATTTTAACAAAGCCAATCTGAAAACAAGACTCCCTAAATTTTATCAGCATATCGATTGCGCAACCAGGGGTGGTAAAACCTTGGATCACTGTTACTCTAACTTCCGCGACGCATATAAGGCCCTGCCCCGCCCCCTTTCGGAAAAGCTGACCACGACTCCATTTTGCTGATCCCTGCCTACAGGCAGAAATTAAAACAAGAGGCTCCCACGCTGAGGTCTGTCCAACGCTGGTCAGACCAAGCTGACTCTACACTCCAAGACTGCTTCCATCACGTGGACTGGGACATGTTTCGTATTGCGTCAGATGGGAATATTGACGAATACGCTGATTCGGTGTGCGAGTTCATTAGAACGTGCGTCGAAGATGTCGTTCCCATAGCAACGATAAAAACATTCCCTAACCAGAAACCGTGGATTGATGGCAGCATTCGCGTGAAACTGAAAGCGCGAACCACTGCTTTTAATCAGGGCAAGGTGTCTGGCAACATGACTGAATACAAACAGTGCAGCTATTCCCTCCGTAAGGCTATCAAACAAGCTAAGCGTCAGTACAGAGACAAAGTGGAATCTCAATTCAATGGCTCAGACACAAGAGGCATGTGGCAGGGTCTACAGTCAATCACGGACTACAAGATGAAATCCAGCCCAGTCACGGACCAGGATGTCTTGCTCCCAGGCAGACTAAATAACTTTTTGCCCGCTTTGAGGACAATACAGTGCCACTGACACGGCCTGCAACGGAAACATGCAGTCTCTCCTTCACTGCAGCCGAGGTGATTAAGACATTTAAACGTGTTAACCCTCGCAAGGCTGCAGGCCCAGACGGCATCCCCAGCCGCGCCCTCCGAGCATGCGCAGACCAGCTGGCCGGTGTGTTTACGGACATATTCAATCAATCCCTATACCAGTCTGCTGTTCCCACATGCTTCAAGAGGGCCACCATTGTTCTTGTTCCCAAGAAAGCTAAGGTAACTGAGCTAAACGACTACCGCCCCGTAGCACTCACTTCCGTCATCATGAAGTGCTTTGAGAGACTAGTCAAGGACCATATCACCTCCACCCTACCTGACACCCTAGACCCACTCCAATTTGCTTACCGCCCAAATAGGTCCACAGACGATGCAATCTCAACCACACTGCACACTGCCCTAACCCACCTGGACAAGAGGAATACCTATGTGAGAATGCTGTTCATCGACTACAGCTTGGCATTCAACACCATAGTACCCTCCAAGCTCGTCATCAAGCTCGAGACCCTGGGTCTCGACCCAGCCCTGTGCAACTGGGTACTGGACTTCCTGACGGGCCGCCCCCAGGTGGTGAGGGTAGGCAACAACATCTCCTCCCCGCTGATCCTCAACACGGGGGCCCCACAAGGGTGCGTTCTGAGCCCTCTCCTGTACTCCCTGTTCACCCACGACTGCGTGGCCACGCACGCCTCCAACTCAATCATCAAGTTTGCGGACGACACAACAGTGGTAGGCTTGATTACCAACAACGACGAGACGGCCTACAGGGAGGAGGTGAGGGCCCTTGGAGTGTGGTGTCAGGAAAATAACCTCACACTCAACGTCAACAAAACTAAGGAGATGATTGTGGACTTCAGGAAACAGCAGAGGGAACACCCCCCTATCCACATCGATGGAACAGTAGTGGAGAGGGTAGCTAGTTTTAAGTTCCTCGGCATACACATCACAGACAAACTGAATTGGTCCACTCACACTGACAGCGTCGTGAAGAAGGCGCAGCAGCGCCTATTCAACCTCAGTACAGTATATACATATGAGATGCGTATGTAAAAAAAAGTGACATAGTTAAAGTGGCTAGTGATACATGTATTACATAAGCATTCAGTAGATGATATAGAGTACAGTATATACGTATACATATGAGATGAATAATGTAGGGTATGTAAACATTATATTAGGTAGCATTGTTTAAAGTGGCTAGTGATATATTTTACATCATTTCCCATCAATTCCCATTATTAAAGTGGCTGGAGTTGAGTCAGTGTGTTGGCAGCAGCCACTCAATGTTAGTGGTGGCTGTTTAACAGTCTGATGGCCTTGAGATAGAAGCTGTTTTTCAGTCTCTCGGTCCCAGCTTTGATGCACCTGTACTGACCTCGCCTTCTGGATGATTGCGGGGTGAACAGGCAGTGGCTCGGGTGGTTGTTGTCCTTGATGATCTTTATGGCCTTCCTGTAACATCGGGTGGTGTAGGTGTCCTGGAGGGCAGGTAGTTTGCCCCCGGTGATGCGTTGTGCAGACCTCACTACTCTCTGGAGAGCCTTATGGTTGTGGGCGGAGCAGTTGCCGTACCAGGCGGTGATACAGCCAGCCAGGATGCTCTCGATTGTGCATATGTAGAAGTTTGTGAGTGCTTTTGGTGACAAGCCGAATTTCTTCAGCCTTTTGTTTTGTTGACGTTGAGTGTGAGGTTATTTTCCTGACACCACACTCCGAGGGCCCTCACCTCCTCCCTGTAGGCCGTCTCGTGGTTGTTGGTAATCAAGCCTACCACTGTTGTGTTGTCCGCAAACTTGATGATTGAGTTGGAGGCGTGCGTGGCCACGCAGTCGTGGGTGAACAGGAAGTACAGGAGAGGGCTCAGAACGCACCCTTGTGGGGCCCCAGTGTTGAGGATCAGCGGGGTGGAGATGTTGTTGCCTACCCTCACCACCTGGGGGCGGCCCATCAGGAAGTCCAGTACCCAGTTGCACAGGGCTGGGTCGAGACCCAGGGTCTCGAGCTTGATGACGAGCTTGGAGGGTACTATGGTGTTGAATGCCAAGCTGTAGTCGATGAACAGCATTCTCACATAGGTATTCCTCTTGTCCAGATGGGTTAGGGCAGTGTGCAGTGTGGTTGAGATTGCATCGTCTGTGGACCTATTTGGGCGGTAAGCAAATTGGAGTGGGTCTAGGGTGTCAGGTAGGGTGGAGGTGATATGGTCCTTGACTAATCTCTCAAAGCACTTCATGATGACGGAAGTGAGTGCTACGGGGCGGTAGTCGTTTAGCTCAGTTACCTTAGCTTTCTTGGGAACAGGAACAATGGTGGCCCTCTTGAAGCATGTGGGAACAGCAGACTGGTATAGGGATTAATTGAATATGTCCGTAAATACACCGGCCAGCTGGTCTGCGCATGCTCTGAGGGCGCGGCTGGGGATGCCGTCTGAGCCTGCAGCCTTGCGAGGGTTAACATGTTTAAATGTTTTACTCAGCAAAATGGAGTCGTGGTCAGCTCTTCCGAAAGGAGGGTGGGGCAGGGCCTTATATGCGTCGCGGAAGTTAGAATAACAATGATCCAAGGTTTTTCCAGCCCTGGTTGCGCAATCAATATGCTGATACAATTTAGGGAGTCTTGTTTTCAGATTAGCCTTGTTAAAATCCCCAGCTACAATGAATGCAGCCTCAGGATGTATGGATTCCAGTTTGCAAAGAGTCAAATAAAGTTCATTCAGAGCCATCGATGTGTCTGCTTGGGGGGGAATATATATGGCTGTGATTATAATCGAAGAGAATTCTCTTGGTAGATAATGCGGTCGACATTTGATTGTGAGGAATTCTAAATCAGGTGAACAGAATGATTTGAGTTCCTGTATGTTTCTGTGATTACACCACGTCTCGTTAGCCATAAGGCATACGCCCCCGGCCCTCTTCTTACCAGAAAGATGTTTGTTTCTGTCGGCGCGATGCGTGGAGAAACACGCTGGCTGCACCGTCTCCGATAGCGTCTCTCCAGTGAGCCATGTATCCGTGAAGCAAAGAACGTTACAGTCTCTGATGTCCCTCTGGAATGCTGCCCTTGCTCGGATTTCATCAACCTTGTTGTCAAGAGACTGGACATTGGCGAGAAGAATGCTAGGGAGTGGTGCACGATGTGCCCGTCTCCGGAGTCTGACCAGAAGACCGCCTCGTTTCCCTCTTTTACGGAGTCGTTTTTTTGGTAGACGGTTGGGATCCATTCCGTTGTCCTGGTTGAAAGGCAGAACACAGGATCCGCTTCGCGAAAATCATATTCTTGGTCGTACTGATGGTGAGTTGACGCTGATCTTATATTCAGTAGTTCTTCTTGACTGTATGTAATGAAACCTAAGATGACCTGGGGTACTAATGTAAGAAATAACACGTAAAAAAAAAAAGAAAACTGCATAGTTTCCTAGGAACGCGAAGCGAGGCGGCCATCTCTGTCGGCGCCGGTTACACGATGTACAGTAGGCCTGCTCAAGTTTTCATCTACAGTTACTTATGGTTTTACTATCAAACTGAGCCTGTGTGTTCTGTTATACATCTGTGTGTTGTAATCGATTTAGTTTATTCCCATTTCAGAATGAAAATTATTTTATGTATTTTAACAGCAACAGTTCCAACCTAGACAGATATGTAAGAGTGTTTGTAATGGGGAAAAATAAACATGAATAGGTGTTTATATGGGTGTTTTGTCATTTGTCTAATAATTCATTTGTTTTAGGCATAAGGGCAATAAAATGTACTGATATGTACATATAGTTGCATGTTTTCATAAGCTTTGGTGTGAAGAAAACACAGGATTTCTTATTTGGGTCCCAGGCTGGAAAAGTTTAAGAACCCCTAACCTAAGTTATGGTTTTATGGCAAGAGGAGTAATTAATCTCCCTGACAACCAACAAAGATCAGTTGTCCTGGACGATTTAAAGTCTGGTAGACTGCCATTTTCTCCTAAACTGCGGTTGAAGGTGTTGTGGCCAAACATTGTTGTTTGTGTTATTGAGCAGCACTACAGTTGCTGGCTGCTATAGGTGGACAGGGTCAGGGGGAATTGGTATGCTGTGTGCATAATAAACCATGACTGCGAAGGCTGCGTGTGTGGTTTTATCCATGGTCTGATTGCAGATCTCAGGGTTGTTTACCCCTGCAGTACTCTCAGGGACGCTTGTCTCGCTTCATTCACTGAGAATCTCTGGCCATTTTGCGTGGCATGTGGGTGGGATTTCTGCCAGGCACCACTGTCTGTCTGGCAGCATGCCCGCTGTCAGTGTTACTGTCAGTCTTGTCTGTCATCTGCTCCTGTCCTCCAGCATCTAAAGCTAGGACAGTGTCACAAGACTGTGTCACCATGCTTATATTAACAACGCCAGTTTATGTTCCATCTGACTGACTAGGGACAGGTAAACAAGAGTGACATTCAAGCAGGAGGCCTTAATGCTCTAATTAGTTTTATTTTTCAAATCCGTCTTGGAATACTGACTGTCCAAACAGCAACTTACAAGTGACCAGATTTGTGTGTGTGCAGACTAGTCATTTGCTGACATGGCTATGCAAGTTGTCATGGTCATGGAGGGTGTGTGTAGTGGTGGTGGTGTTCTTGCTTTCTATCACTCAGAAGTTAAGGTGACAACAGTGCTTGCCATGGAAGTTTCCCAGTAGCTTTGAGTGTTCAAAATCAGTTTAAGAACACTTAAGGCCTCAGGATAAGATGATCCAACTTTCCAAACAAGTCATTTTTGGCTAGCCACAGCAGTCAACTAGCTAGCTAGGTAGCTGTTTCGCTTTCTAGCATGTTCACTAATCTGTTTGACAAAAACGTGGTAGCTTGTTAATCGTTTACAAACTGTCAACAGAGTAGCTAGCAAGCAACACAATCCGACAAATAAGTCTCAAACCCACTCGAGGGAAAATAAATCACATATGACTTTTCAGACAAGTTACATTTCCAGGAATCAGATCTGTAAACAATTTCAAACCATGAAATATCCAGTTTGATGTGCTTTTTGGCTGTTCAGACTGTAGGAAAAATAACTTATTTTTAAAATGTATTTTATTTGAGTCACTTCAAACAGCCAGTGTGAACAAGGCTAAACCCACTTAATCCCATCAATCACAGTGGTCAAAAAGTATTATTTGTACTTTACAGGCTCTAGAGAATTTAAAGTTGTACTTATCAACAAATAAGCCATTAAGGTGTCTAGTATTTTTCTGAGAAGTGTCATGATTTCTCAAAATGGTCACAAGCATACAATTCAAAGGTATAGTTCAAATTTGCCACCAGAAGTCTGTTTTTGACACTTAAAGAACAAATACATTGTTTTTTTAAAATATCTTATTTGTAAATATGTAGTCTTATGTATCAAAATTTACATTGAAGAATGTAAAATATGACATTTTGATTTAACACTTTTGGTTACTACATGATTCCATATGTGTTCTTTACTATTATTTATTATTAAACTTCCAGAAGGACAAACTTCTCTGCAGCTCTCCACCAATCAGACCTTTTATGGTGACCAGACTAGAGCTCGACTGATTAATAGGCATGACCAATTTAATTAGGTCCGATTTTCAAGTTTTCACAACAATTGGTAATCGGCATTTTTGGATGCGGATTATGGCCGATTTACATTGCATTCCACGAGTGCAGCAAGGAGCCAAGGTAAGTTGCTAGCTAGCATTAAACTTAGCCTATAAAAACAATCTACACATAATCACTAGTTAACTACACATGGTTGATGATATTACTATGTTAACTAGCGTGTCCTGTGTTGCATATAATCAATGCAGTGCCTGTTAATATATCGAATCACACCCAACTTCGCCAAACGGGGGATGATTGAACAAAAGCACATTTGTGAAAAAAGAACAATCTTTGCACGAATGTACCCAACCATAAACATTAATGCCTTTCTTAAAATCAATACACAAGTGTATATTTTTAAACCTGCATATTTAGTTAAAATAAATTCATGTTAGCAGGAAATATTAACTAGGGAAATTGTGTCACTTCTCTTGTGTTCATTGCGCGCAGAGTCAGGGTATATGCAACTGTTTGGGCCACCTGGCTCATTGCGAACTAATTTGCCCAAATTTTTCATAATCATGACATAATATTGAAGGTTGTGCAATGTAACAGCAATATTTAGACGGTTGCCACCCGTTCGATAAAATACAGAACGGTTCTGTATTTCTCTGAAAGAATAAACATTTTGTTTTTGAAATGATAGTTTCCAGATTTGACTATATTAAAGACCAAAGGCTAATATTTCTGTGTAATATAATTAAGTCTATTTGATAGAGCAGTCTGAATGAGCGGTGGGCGGCAGCAGCAGGCTCGTAAGCATTCATTCAAACTTTACTGTGTTTGCCAGCAGCTCTTAGCAATGCTTGAAACACAGCGCTGTTTATGACTTCAAGCCTATCAACTCCTGAGATTAGGCTGGCAATACTAAAGTGCCTATTCGAACATCCAATAGTCAAAGGTGTATATGAAATACAAATGGTATAGAGAGAAATAGTCTGTCATAATTCCTATAATGACTACAACTTAAAACTTCTTAACTGGGAATCTTGAACCACCAGCTTTCATATGTTCTGAGCAAGGAACTTAAACGTTAGCTTTTTTACATGGCACATATTGCACCATTAATTTCTTCTCCAGCACTGTTTTTGCACTATTTAAACAATTTATCATGTTTTATTAATCTATTTGAGACTAAATAGATTTTATATACAGTGGGGAGAACGAGTATTTGATACACTGCAGATTTTGCAGGTTTTCCTACTTACAAAGCATGTAGAGGTCTGTAATTTTTATCATAGGTACACTTCAACCGTGAGAGACAGAATCTAAAACAAAAATCCAGAAAATCACATTGACTTCATATATTCATTTGCATTTTATTGCATGACATAAGTATTTAATACATCAGAAAAGAATAACTTAATATTTGGTACAGAAACCTTTGTTTGCAATTACAGAGATCATACGTTTCCTGTAGTTCTTGACCATGTTTGCACACACTGCAGCAGGGATTTTGGCCCAGATCCAGATCCTTCGGGTTTCAGGACTGTCACTGGGCAATACGGACATTCAGCTCCCTCCAAAGATTTTCTATTGGGTTCAGGTCTGGAGACTGGCTTAGGCCACTCCAGGACCTTGAGATGCTCCTTACGGAGCCACTCCTTAGTTGCCCTGGCTGTGTGTTTCGGGTCGTTGTCATGCTGGAAGACCCAGCCACGACCCATCTTCAATGCTCTTACTGAGGGAAGGAGGTTGTTGGCCAAGATCTCGTGATACATGGCCCCATCCATCCTCCCCTCAATACGGTGCAGTCGTCCTGTCCCCTTTGCAGAAAAGCATCCCCAAAGAATGATGTTTCCACCTCCATGCTTCACGGTTGGGATGGTGTTCTTGGGGTTGTACTCATCCTTCTTCTTCCTCCAAACACGGCGAGTGGAGTTTAGATCAAAAAGCTCTATTTTTGTCTCATCAGACCACATTAACTTCTCCCATTCATCCTCTGGATCATCCAGATGGTCATTGGCAAACTTCAGATGGGCCTGGACATGCGCTGGCTTGAGCAGGGGACCTTGCGTGCGCTGCAGGATTTTAATCCATGACGGCGCAGTGTGTTACTAATGTTTTTCTTTGAGACTGTGGTCCCAGCTCTCTTCAGGTCATTGACCAGGTCCTGCCGTGTAGTTCTGGGCTGATCCCTCACCTTCCTCATGATCATTGATGCCCCACAAGGTGAGATCTCGCATGGAGCCCCAGACCGAAGGTGATTGACCGTCATCTTGAACTTCTTCAATTTTCTAATAATTGCACCAACAGTTGTTGCCTTCTCACCAAGCTGCTTGCCTATTGTTCTGTAGCCCATCCCAGCCTTGTGCAGGTCTACAATTTTATCCCTGATGTCCTTACACAGCTCTCTGGTATTGGCCATTGTGGAGAGGTTTGAGTGTGTGGACAGGTATTTTATACAGTTAACGAGTTCAAACAGGTGCAGTTAATACAGGTAATGAGAGGAGAACAGGAGGGCTTCTTAAAGAAAAGCTAACAGGTCTGTGAGAGCTGGAATTCTTACTGGTTGGTAGGTGATCAAATACTTACATCATGCAATAAAATGCTAATTACTTAAAAATCATACAATGTGATTTTCTGGATTGTTTTAGATTCCGTCTCTCACAGTTGAAGTGTACCTATGATAAATATGACAGACCTCTACATGCTTTGTAAGTAGGAAACATTGCCGCTTTCGCAGGTTATCAAATAATTGTTCTCCCCACTTTATGTATTATATTAAGTTAAAATAAGTGTTCATTGTTCATTCAGTATTGTTGTAATTGTCACTATTACAAATATATATAAAAATTGTCCGATTTTAATCAATATCAGCTTTTTTTGGTCCTCCAATAATCTGTATTGGCGATAAAATCATAACCGGTCGACCTCCAGACCAGATGGAAGCCAATCCTCAGTAAAAGGCACATGACAGCCCGCTTGGAGTTTGCCAAAGGGCACCTAAAGGTCTCCGACCAAGAGAAACAAGATTCTTTGGTCTGATGAAACCAAGACTGAACTATTTGGCCTGAATGCCAAGCACCACGTCAGGAGGAAACCTGGCATCAGGCCATGAATCATGGTGGCAGTATCAAGCTGTGGGGATGTTTTTCAGTGGCAGGGACTGGGAGACTAGTCAGGATTGCGGGAAAGATGAATGGAGCATATAGAGATCCTTGATGAAAACCTGCTCCATAGTGCTCAGGACCTCAGACTAGAGCGAAGGTTCACCTTCCAACAGGACAGCGACCCTAAGCACACAGCCAAGTCAATGCATGAGTGGATTCGGGACAAGTTTCTGACTGTCCTTTAGTGGCCCAGCCAGAGCCCAGACTTGGACCCGATCGAACATCTCTGGAGAGACCTGGAAACAGCTGTGCAGCAACGCTTCCCATCCAACCTGACAGAGCTTGACAGGATCTGCAGAGAAGAATGGAAGAAACTCCACAAATACAGGTGTGCCAAGCTTGTAGCATCATACCCAAGAAGACTCGAGGCTGTAATTGCTGCCAAAGGTGCTTTAACAAAGTACTGAGTAAAGGGTCTGAATACTTATGTAATGTGATATTTCAGTTTTAAATTAATACATTTTCAAAAATGTCAACCTCTTTTTGCTTTGTCATTATGATGTATTGTGTGTAGATTCAGGGGGGAAATATATATTTAATCAATTTTAGAATAAGGCAGTAACCTAACAAAGTGGGAAAAAGTCAAGGGGTCTGAATACTTTCCTAATGCACTGCAGTTGATCAAGATTATCTTACAGATTAATCTACCATTATGCATTAGTCTTTACCTATGTTTAAATACGTGACTGACTTTTTAAAACATCCTATCTTGTTATTTCAGGTGGGGTTGTTCATGTGTGAACCCATAATCTGAATTAGTGTAATAACTTAACAAATATACAACTGTAATAGGTTTGTTTAGTGTCTCTTTCACAATGGTAGTCCTGGTTTATGTGGTGTTTTGCTGGATATTCACAAGGATAGACCTGGTTTATCAGGGTATTGGGACATACTATAGCCACAGGTGTAACCATGGTTTGTATGGGTATTTGGGCTGAGGTGCTGGGGTATTAGTTTGAGTTTTCAGACTTAGGCAACATTTAGACATGGCTTAGTTGACTAATTGGGTTCAAGCACAGGTGCAGACTTTGTAGGTATGTACATTGGAGGTGAATTACAGGTGTAGACCTGGTTTCTATGACAATTGGGACTGAAGTACAAGTATAGACCTGGTTTGTATAACCTGCAGTTATGAGTATACTCATAGATTTGCCTGGTTTACATTAGTGGTGTAGGGATACACAAGGTTAGTACAGGTAATAGGTCTGGATGGACGTCTATTGCCCATTCAAAACCTTTCTGACAAGTTTGTGGTATGAAAAAAGTGAATCGGTCCTGGGCACATTTGTTATACCACTGTACTATGGATTGACTTATGAAATTATTAGTGTAAACAGGTTAGAGGTCACATGACTAAGATATGCAAATAACAGTGTTGGAATTTGCAGCGAATAGCTAAATATAGGTTACTGTTGGTGACTTGGGGAATACAGGGCTAAGGAAAGTGTATGTGGGCTGAGATATGCAAGTACAGGGATGAGGTATATTGGCAAAGGAACTGGGGTCCTATAAGTAACAAATAGGTTATTTAATATAATAATAATAATAATAATATATGCCATTTAGCAGACGCTTTTATCCAAAGCGACTTACAGTCATGTATGCATACATTCTACGTATGGGTGGTCCCAGGGATCGAACCCACTACCCTGGCGTTACAAGCGCCATGCTCTACCAACTGAGCTACAGAAGGACCACTTAGATCTAGGATATGGGTGTATCGGTACTTGATTGTACAAATATTAGGGTGTGTGTGTGTGTGTGTGTGTGTGTGTGTGTGTGTGTGTGTGTGTGTGTGTGTGTGTGTGTGTGTGTGTGTGTGTGTAGTGTTAGGGCATGGGGTTAACAGAGCTGGGGTGTGTGGGTAATTGAGTTTTTAGGTGTGGGCTGAGGTTTATAGATATTTGGGCTGGGGTGTGTGGGTAATTGGGTTTAGGTGTGTGTGGGTAAGTGGGCTGAGGTATATACATAGCCTAGTGGGGCGGCAGGTGGTTAGCGCGTTGGACTAGTAATGGAAAGGTTGCAAGATTCAATCCCCGAGCCGTAAAAATCTGTTGTAACGCCCCTGAACAAGGCAGTTAACACACTGTTCCTAGGTCGTCATTGAAAATAAGAATTTGTTCTTAACTGACTTTAAATTAAGGTAAAATAAAATATTGGCGCTGGGGAGTAGGTGTACTTGTTTGTTCATTTTATTATATTATATTATACCCCAGCACACACCTAAACCCAATTACCCACACACCCCAGCCCAAATATCTATATACCCAGAGCAGACGTCAAAACATTAACATATATATTAAGCAATATGGATTACATGTTTGGGTTACTAATGTTATAAGATTTGCATAGTGGCATGACTGGGAAACAAATGGGTTAAGTGACATGTCCCATGGGGGCTTCACCAAGCCCCCTCCCTCTGGCTACCTGCAGGCCTGCTCTGCACGCCTTGCCTGACCCACAACATCCCAGACACATTTTCTGTTTACACCCTTTGCTTTTTATTTATTGTCTTATTCAGGTCAGGTGAATATCTTTTGCATCACTGTTTAGATTTAGCATAGGTTTTTGTGTAATGTGAAATAAGAACCTACGTTTAATTTGTTAGCATTTAAAGATCTGTCAATTCTGATCTCCAAATGACATTTTATGCAGCATCATGAAACGTGCACCTTATCAATGAAAATATCAGCTGGTGAGACCAGCAGAAAACACACACACTCCCTTATGTACGCTGTCCATTTATGGCATTGCATGGAGTGTAAATATATTCCTGGAAATAAGTGTGTTAAATGGTAGCATTTAACTCAATACGCAGTGTTTTTTGTGAACTCCGAGCACGTCAGAGAACATGAACAGTTCCAGACCCAGGAGTGAATCTCTTGATACAGCCTTTGACATTTGCTTAAAGAGAAGAACAGAACCTCAATGAAAATGTTGCATTGCAAAGCTAGTTGCTCTCAAACATCTATTTGTTTAAAATAATTTGGCTACCAATGGAAATACGGGGTTAGGAATATGCTTGCATAATATTGCAATGTCACTTTTTTTTCCAAAATCCCCCCAAATCATCATGCAATTCAGATGGATGATTTGAGCAAAGTAAAACTCCATGCTCTTGTCGACCAGCTCTTGATGTGGTAACACCCACCCACGCTATGAAGAGGTCAACTTCGTGTCTCTCCGTCTACCCGATACAGAAAGAGTTGAATAAGAATCCTAGAAAACAATGTAAAAATAAGTAGACTGTTTCATAACCATAAAAGCAGTGTTTTCCCTGCCCTGAGAATATTCATTCCAGCTCTTGGAGAGTAAAATAGATCCCATGGCTTTCTGAAATAATGTTGAGGACTTCTACAGTAGGTTTGTCAGTACTTGTTTACTGTATTGCTCCAAATAGTACTATGATTATTTGTCACAACTGTTGCATGCACTTCAGGCACTTAATTTCATGTGTTTGAGATTTATTTTACAACATTAAAATTGATGTATGTCTATCGATGCCACTGAAAACAGGGAGCTGATTGAAAACATGTACAGAATGCCTTCAACTCTGCAGTGTGGAACTGAATTGTATGTGATCCAAGCTTTCTTTTCAATGAGCCCTTAAGTGATATATGATGTCATTTGAATCAGTGGAGTTCAACTATGTATGGCCCCACTGACTGGCTCTCTCCCTCCCACTTAACTCCTCCCTAATGAGACGCTTGGCAGTAAATATGATTACATTAAGAGGCTTTGAGAAAAACATTTCGCCAAGCATGATTGAGGAACAGTGGTCAGCCTAAATGCACTCTGGGCTTGAAGAAGTAATACATGTTCTTCTGTGTGACTTATTCTTTCAGAATTAGACCATGTCTGACAGACCAAAATAGATTTCTCTATGTTCAATGGGGAAAAAGTGCTTCAATCAGCAAACGAGGTGGACCATGATTATCTGGCCTCATGACAAAGCTGCTCTGTAGCTGCAAAGGGCTCCCAGTGCAGACTGTCTGCTTTTATAGTGGACTGTGTGCTGCAGAGTCGGACAAGCAGGATCTATATATCTGAGCTTTATCTCCGAGCACCAAATTGAAGAATACCTTGAGCCAGCATATCTTTACATCTCAGTGTCCACAAAAAGAAACACTCCAGGCCACCAGAGTTCAAACCGGTGTCAAAGGCCGGCAAACAATAAATCCTGTTTCCTGGTGTCATCCAGTAAACACATTTTGGTTTCCACTACATGGTTAGAGGCAATACTCAGCTCAACTCATCTTGCAGTCATGATGTGAGCTTGTTTCAGGCTTATGCTTCACATGGAGCAAATAGCTGTAAGTATAAGTAACCAAATAGCTGTAAGTATAAGTAACCAAATAGCTGTAAGTATAAGTAACCAAATAGCTGTAAGTATAAGTCCATTTTCTTTTCAGTGTTCTAAGAATGTTTGTTCCAAAGGAACTGTCAAGCAACGTTCCCAGAACTCCAGGGGCCATTTCTTGATCTAATTATGACATGAATAAAAGCTTTTCCTTGGACTCTGATAATCTCTGAAAGGTTGTGCTTGACTGAGCATTTTAGGACAATCCTGGCAAACATTGCACTTTACACAAATGGGCGTCAGACAAAAGAAATTCCCTTGTATTCTAGCATCTGGTTAGCTGGACTTGCAGAGTTGCATGTGTCTACAAACAACTAACTGAAGTGCCACTTGTAGGTTTAAGCATATTGACACTAGTGATTCAAGCATTGTGTAATAACTGTATTCTGAGAAAAAGGAGCCAGAGCGATAGATTCTCAATAAGACTGTGACAGGCACCAGGCTGGTCTGTCAGGTGCTCATTTAGCCTCTTCTAACCCCAACCACTCTCCCCTTCAGCCATGTTGTGAAACTGAGAGAGCTGGATGTGTTCTGTGTGGTGACGTCCCAGAGGAGAGGGATAACCCTGGGGTACAGAGGCAGCCTGGGAGGAGCAGCTGGAGAGCAATTCTCCCGTGGCTCTTGTCCCAGTTAGCGTGGTCTCACACAGCACGCGTGCGGGAACACACAAGATTGAATAGCCTCTGGATCATATTTAGGCCTGTGGGGCCAGAATGACAGTTGCTGGAAAGAAAAGCATGAAAGCCTAGTTTGACATTTAGACAACTCTAGTAAATATCTAGCTCACAAACACATTTTTATTATCTCTGCCTTTAAAATGTTCCACCAATGAATTTATATTCTGTAGTGACATTTGATTCCTGTATCATCTTCCCCATTAGCATGCTGGTCTTTAGAAACCATTACATGATATAGCAAGGCATCAGGACAGGAGTTAAGACCAGGACACATCCCTGTGGTAGTGGACATGTTGGCACGAACCATCAAACAACCCTCCTTTCTGTGGTGACTCAGCTCCGGGTAGGTTCCATGTTCCTTGTCAATCATTGGCTTATTGGTGAAATCAGCAATCAGACAATATCTTTAAGTAAATCAATCAATCACACCTTTATTAATGCAATTGCAGACAGAAGTTGACAACGGGAACATAGCACCCATGTTTCCGAGTAAGTCCTGCAAAATAAAAAAAGGTCAAAGTTGCTTTAATATGCTTGCAGTCAACCACTAGTGATCTAACTGCCTACGTCAACACCTTCTACTCATGAGACCAAGCCCATGCATATACAGTTATGCAAACTTGCAGGAGAAAATAGTAGTCCAGTGTTTTCTAAGGGCTCAGCAGTAATTCAGCAGTAATTCTCAATTCCCGTGTGGTGTACAGTGGTATGTCTGACTTGTCTCATCTCTTTACTCCCCTGCAGGGTTCTATGTCTATGTATCTCTTTTCGCCTTGAGGCGCTTTCTCACAGACACCCTGTTTTGACTGCAATAACTCACACATCTCAGACTATTTCTTATAAGAGGAAGAGACTAGAAAAGAACTGTGGAACAATATTAAACCTTATAATGCATATATTGCTAATATGTGGTCCAGGACCCTATAAATGTAGTGGGGGAGGGTCTTATAGCCCTTCCCATTCTATTAATACAACATAAGCATAATCAATTATTATAATACATCAATCATTTGGGGCAGCCCCTATTATAACCCCATCACTTTCACTTGGCACTTCCCACTCAGACTGACAATCTGTATACAAGTGGTGTCCTAACAGTTTTTTTTTTTTACATCTCTGGCAGCAATGCAACAGTCTCTGTCCTGTGAAAAAAGCTGTACGAAGCCATAGATCAGCAGAATATTCGCCAGCCAATCTCCTTGGACCTGACCTCTTCTTGGCAGTGAAAGATGGTAAAGCAAAAACTGGGAATGAATTTTCATCTTCATTCCACACGGATTCCAACTGTGCCCGTTGCATCTCATTCACCCGCCCCTACGCCCCACTTTAATATTCCAGCTTCTCCTAGTATGCAGATTTCAAAGGAGGCTTACTGCGACTGGGAGGAACATTTAAAGGCTGCACAATTTTGAGTCCCAGTCTTGTTGTCTGAGCTTATTATACTGTCTCCACAGGTGACCGACAGCTGTTCTCTGGAGCTCTGCACCA
Source organism: Oncorhynchus gorbuscha (assembly GCF_021184085.1). Lineage (NCBI taxonomy): Eukaryota > Metazoa > Chordata > Actinopteri > Salmoniformes > Salmonidae > Oncorhynchus > Oncorhynchus gorbuscha. The sequence continues at coordinate 27,832,382 of NC_060185.1, forward strand.
CTAAAAGGGATGATGGGAAAGTGATGCAGAGAGGGAGGCAGAAAAGGGTGGAAAGGAGGAAATGAGCAGCCATTAAAAGATGAAACATTGAAGATTAGGGATGGAAGGAAAGTGGAGACAGAGCTGTTAGACTGACTCCCTGTGGAGGGAGGAGGCCACAGAGGAGCCTCACTGCTGCAGCATGGATGAATATAGCCCAAGATTATGCTCAATTAGAACATTAACTGTAATTGTTTATGCAGTAACACTGCTAATTGTTTCCGACAACACTAACCTAATACGACTCTTGGTGGATCCATAGTACTACAGTTTATGGTAGTCAGTCAACCCCCGAACGTGAGTGTGAGCCAATAAACACTTCTAAATAAATTAGCAACTTGATATGTGTCTGGACATTGCTTTATTATTCATATTAAACATAAGGAATATTACATTAACCAATCAAAACTCCACCACAGGAACATATTAGGTGGTTTATTAGACCCTGGTCACACCCAATCAATGATAACAACCACAGGAGCAAATGAGATGGTTGCGCCAAGCGATCACAAGAGTTCAATCTAATAAAGTTTATTTATCAATCTACATATGTTGTTTATTGTCCAGAGATGGTAGGTTCGTTCAAACACTTATGGTTTCCCTTCCCTTTGTTGGAGCAAATTGAAGCTATAGTGTTGAGACATCGCCACATTTTCAAGTGTAAAACAAGGAGAGCCAATAGGCTCAGGTTCAGCTATTGATATTGTCATAGGGATTTAGCTCCCTTGATTGGCCTGTGGAAGAGAGGTGTCAGGAGGAGTGGATCTGATCGGACACTGAAGTGGTCCTGACTCCTGGGCCATGATGAGAACGGACGGGACAGAGTGGGGATCGGGGATGAGTTGACAGCACTTCTGTTTGCAAGGGGGTACTACGATGAATCTGAGCCAAGGGACCAATTGTCTGTGAAACAAGTCAGCAGTCACATAATGTGAAGGATGTGAGAGGGAATGGAATGTCTGGGAGCAGACACAGCAGACTGAGGTGGACTGTATTGAGGGCTCTTGGAATGGGACAAATGCTTTGCCACTGTGAGAGTTGCTGGTGTCAAGGCTCCTGGCCAGATGCCAGGGTACATCTTCTACAATGGCTGTGTCAGCAGTGGTTTCATACACATATCTTGGAGTGTTATCTTCTCCAGTTTATCTTCTCCAGTTTATGAAGAAACCAAATTAAATAAAAAATATGATTGGTAATTTGCAGAGTAAATAAATGTGTATTTAAGCACTACTCATCCAAAAACATAGGTGGTGCCTGTCAAATCCAGTTGATGTATGACAGTTGATGTATGTGGCACAATGTGTCCTAGTCACCAGGCTTCCACATGATCTCATACCCTGACATTAGGATTTTGTCATGCTGCAGATGGCTCGCTGTGCCTTGGCCTGGGGTAAGGTGCCCTGCATGCTTGGGAAAGAGAGCTAATATTAGTCATCAACAAGAGTTGGACTATATCAGGAAAACAACAGCATAACATGCACACATAATACATTTTATGTCTACCCCGGTGTCTTATTCTTTTGTTTCTGAAATTACATTTGTTCAAGTAAAGGCTCTATGGGACCATTCATTTTATAAAACACATATACTGCATTTCAGTTAACAGATATAAATGGCAAAAAATACTGCATACTGCGTTGAGCAGATTCAAGCAGTCATTACTGTCATCTGCGTAAATTAATCCAAATAGCTACAGTTCCAATTATTAAGATTTAAAAGAAAGCCACTGAAAACGATCCTGTCAAACATGAATGGACCGTAACAATGCAATGCTAAGCCCCTCTGCATATGGTTGCATAACTGAATACACACTCTCCATACATACTAGGTTAGGTCAGGACAGCACAGTACCAAAACATCCCAAGAGGGTCTGCCTCTGTCTTCCTCATGGAGCACAATTATACAAGTGCCTTGCTATATGTCTTGAGAGGCCTGGGTTTCAATTAGATGAGGCTACAGCACTATGTGTTAACAGAGCTTACCTTTCAAACCCAAGTCCATGTTAATCAGGCATCCAGTTTTGTCTGATCCTAGAGCATGTAGGCTAAACAATAGGATCACGACACAAGGGGAAGCTAAAGGTGAGTGGATGTGGGTGTTGTGTTGGAAGAATAAGACTTTAACAATGACAAAAGTTTATTAGCTATCACGCTTACATGCCCACTTCCCTGAGCTCACATATCAACGTTTTGCCAAAGTATGGTGGCCCTTCAGGATAACAATATGATGAGTCAAAGACCCACACAACAAACTCACAGGAGCTAAATAACAAACATAACATTTGGAAATATCTCCCAAGGATGAAACAGACTTGTGGAGGTCTACTTTTCTTTCTGAGGTCTTGGCTGGTTTCTTTTGATTTTCCTATGATGTCAAGCAAAGAGGCACTGAGTTTGAAGGTAGGCCTTGAAATACATCCACAGGCAGACCTCCAATTGATTCAAATGATGTCAATTGGCCTATCAGAAGCTTCTAAAGCCTTGACATCATTTTCTGGTATTTTCCAAGTTGTTTAAAAGCACAGTAAACTTAGTCTATGTAAACTTCTGACCCACTGGAATTGTGATACAGTGAATTGTAAGATAAATAATCTGTCTGTAAAAATTGTTAGAAAAATGCACAAATTAGATGTCCTAACCAACTTGCCAAATTTATAGTTTGTTAACGAGACATTTGTGGAGTGGTTGAAAAACAAGTTTTAATGACTCCAACATAAGTGTATGTTAACTTCTGACTTCAACTGTAGTATCAAAATCCTGAAAATGCCCAAGGGGTGCATGAATCCTGACATGTCTGGGCTCAGGAGAAGACAGAGCTGGCTGTTCAGGAGGCTGAGCAGGTTGCATGGCAACGGGAATGTCCTGCCTGACCACTGGAGCAGTGGCCACGTTTACTGTGTTCATGGGAGCAGGAACCCTGAGTAGACAGCTGGCACGCCAACGAGATCCATCTGCCAGTTGAAATGTCACTGGGACCAGTTGACGACTGACCTGACTTGGAGAGGACCAGAATGTGCTCAGTTTGTTGGCACGGTGTGGTTGACATGCTCGGACTCAGATACCTCGATGATTGGCGGCTGATCACTGGGCTTCTTGTCGAACCTGTGCTTCATGTCATGCTGATCCTTCCGCACTGAAGACCCAACTGGTGTGCGAGGTCTGGTGAGGGGTAGCACAAGCTCACACCCCAACATGAGTGAGGCGGGGGAGACTCCCGTAGTGGAATGACAATCTGCGCGGTAGTGGAGAAGGGTCTGGGAGAGTGCAGTCCCCAGAGAGCAACCTCTGGCCATGTGCATGTTCAGTCCATTTGTTAGGCACTGATTAAATCTATCCACCCCCTCTGTTTGCCTGTGGGTGATAGAAAGAAGTGTGGATGTGTGTGACACTTTGTTTGCTAGGTAAGAGGTGAAGTGGTTTCAACAAGAACATGGGTCCCTTGTCTGTGGTACTTGCCCGTGGCAGGCCCCACTGAGCGAAGAGCTGATCCAGAAATTTGACTATGGTCTCCACTGTGACTGTGCCCATTGGGGTGACTTTGGGCCATTTAGAGTGAAGGTCATACAGCACAATGTGGAACCTTTGATGGTGTGAGACATTGTGTAGCTCCCCACAGACGTTGAGCTGTAGGTGCCCAGACGGGTTGTCCGGGGCCTGTGGAGGGGAAGGAGCAGGGTGGCCAGTCTTCCCCCTGATGAGGCATGACGTGTAGAACCTGACGAGCTCTTCAAGGTCACAATCTATGCCAGGCCACCACACCATGTCACGACACCGATGTTTGAGTTTGACAATGCCGAGATGACCTTCGTGTGCCATTGTTATTTCGAGACCCCTGAGGACAGAAAGGATCACTGCACAGTAACCGCGTGCAATGCAGGCATCATCTCAGCATGACAGTTAATTTTCACATGTGAGAATACCTTCAGTTCTGATGGGTCATTGAAAGACCATCCATTTCCCGATGTTCTCAATTAGTGTGCCAAATGATGCTTCTGCAGTCGACGCGTCCTTAAGTTCCTGCAGGGACACCATGTTCTGTAGAGGAGAGTAGGCAAGATGCACCAACTCCTCTTTACCATCTGTCACCATCTGAGTAGATGAGCTCTGTGTGCTGATGGGGCGGGACAGGGAGTCTGCTACAATATTATTTTCCTGGAGTGAACTGTACTTGGAAAATGTACTGTTGTAGGCGATCTGACCACCTATGGAGACAGAGGGGCCTGTGTCCCCAGCCAGTGGTGGACATCAGGGCTGTGAGGCATGATGATCTGTTCGGCAGGTGAAGGAGCAACCATAAAGGTGGCAATGCCACCGTTCACAAGCCCAGATGCAAGCGAGAACCTCTATTGAGTACCTTTGCCCTGTCGGACTGAGAGTGCTGCTGAGGCGTCACAGGTCACCAGCATGGGGCAGATCAAGTGCAAATGAGCCAGGGTCGGAGATGTGGTGAGAAGGTGTTTTAGCTCCTTGATTGCTGCCTGACAGGCCAGAGTCCAGTTCCAAGGAGCGTCCTGCTTAAGAAGCTGTCACAGCAGTGATGTGATGGGGTATTCTGGTAGAAACCACAATAGTAGTTGGTGGTTATACCTAGGAATGACACCAAATGTGAAGCTGATGTGGGGGCGGCCACTTCGAAGATTGAATACACATTTGACTGCAGCGGAGAGATACCCTTGGATGACACCCGGAACCCCACAATGTCTATGGCTGATGCTGAGAACTCACACTTGTCAGTGTGAGGTATGAGGTGATGGCGGTTCAGGCTGGTGAACACCTGCCATAGGTGCTCATCATGAGTGGCAATGTGTGACCCATGCACCACAATGTCATCTAGGTAGACCACAACACCAGGGCAGCTGGCGAGGACAGTGGTCATGATCTTCTGAAAGCAACTTGGTGCTGAGCTCAGGCCAAAAGCCATGCACTTGTAGCGATACAGTCTGGTGTGAGTGATAAAGCCCGTTAAGTTCCTGCTCTCCAGATGAAGAGAAACCTGCATTTAGCCCTGTCGAAGGTTGAGCTTGGAGGAGACGTGGGAGCCATGGAAGTGTTTTGTGAGCTTCTCCGTTGTGGGTAGTGGATATCTGTCAGGCACTATTTCTTTGTTGGCTGCTCGCATGTTAACACAGGTTCTGATGCCCCCTGTTTTCTTCTGAACAATCACCAGGTTCAAAACCCAGGGAGAGGCGTCGATGGGTTCGATTAGATCCTCATCCATGATTTGAGATCCTCGTTGTTATCTTTGTGGAGGGCCAGGGGAATCCGACACAGCAGCGGTTGAATTACAGGAGGAACCCTGTGGGCCAAGAGTGTTTTCTGTGTGAATGCAGTCAGACATCCCAAACCACTAAACAGCTCTGGATACCATTGATGCCACGGAGAAGACACATGAAGTATCTTGACCCCACTGTTGTCCTGTAGAGAAAATCCGAGACTGACAAAAAGGTCCAGGCCTATGTTTTTTGCACCCTGGTATGTGATGTGAAACTGGAAGGAGTCTAAGGCCTTGGAACCATAACATACTGGGAGGTGGAGGAGGCCGACGACATCTATCTTGCTCTGACCGTAGCCACAAAGTGTGGTGGACAGAGGCAGCAGCGGTACATGCTGGAAGAACTGGTTGCATTTAGCAAAGACACCTTGGCACCGGAGTCAAGGAGAGTGGGAACAGCTCTCTTCCAGGGCACATTGTAAAGTTCTCTGAGTGGGGCCCCACTGTATGGATCACTGCCTGTGTGTTGTGGCTGTCGTAGGCACGTTGTTGCGCTGATGCTTTCTCGGGAGTGGAGCGGCCACTTTCCAAAATGGTTCAACTTTTGACAATATCTGCATGTCTGGCCAGTAGCTGGGCAATCTGGAGACCTTGAAGTGTGACGGGTAGATCCACAAAATATTACTATTTGTAGAGCAAGTGTGTGAATTAGCAAGGGTTCAATTAGCATCTTCAAGTGACAGTCTTTCTTGTACCCAGAGGTTGGAAGTTTTTCAAATTTCCTGATCTCTTATCAATTGTCTTGTATTGCTCCGAAATTACGACTGTGTTCGAGCTTTCAAATTAGCTACAAACTGGCCAGCTGACTTACCAGCTCACTGACGTCGTTGTTTGAACAGAAGCCGTCTCAGGAGAACATTTTGAAACTTTAAAAAATGCCTGTTAAGAGCTGCTATTGTTTCTTAGTATGAGACTACTAAGAAACAATAGTGCTGAAAATGCGGTGCCCCTCTTCTCCGTGGCAGTGTAGGAGGATAGCACGTTTCCTGGCACCGGCAAAAGTATCCAGTCCTATGGCTAGAAGGTACGTTTCAAGCAAGCCTTTCCATTGCTCCCAGGGAATGACAGGATCAGAAATGGGTCCGGAGGAGGCAGAGAAATGGTGGAGATGATGGGTGCGGTATCAGCCATCCTCGTCGCCAAGGTTGTGTTGAAGAACAAGACTTTATCAATGACATACGTTTATTAGCTCTCACTCTTACATGCCCACATCCCTGAGCTCGCATAACAACAACATTTTGCCAAAGTATGCTGGCATTCAGGATAACAGTACGATGAGTCAAAATACCCACAAAACAAACTCACAGGAGCTAAATAACGAGCATAACAGTGAGGATAAGACTGTGGACTCGGCAAGGACCAGTGGAAGCTATCACTAACATAAATGCATTCCAGTAGCAAGGTGCTCATTACCATGACCGAAAGGGCTAAATATAGTCTTAATCCAATGCCGAAGGGTAGACAAACCAATCACAGTGCACAGCGCAGTTAAAGATGCACTTACACGTACAACGTTTAATTATTACTAATAAAACTATCGACATTAAATCCAAGACATTTATTTTTTTATATGAAAATATATTTTTTTTTTTGGGGGTATCCAAGGCGTTTCTTTCACTTAACATATGACTCTGTGAGAAGTGTTCAGTATGCTGCAGTGAGGCTGAGGAGAGAGCTGTCTGAGAACTATGGCTGCAGGCTGGAGGATGTCAGGGGAATCTGCGGAAAGGTCACAAGCATGTACTTTCTCTGTTTGAGAGAAACAGCAATGAGGAAGAAACTCACGTTATAGAACGATAAAGTGTGGTTGAGACTGAGGCTTGCAAACTCTTTTGTTTAGTTGTATAGAGCAGTGACAATTGTGTGAGTAATTTGTCTTTCATCTTAGCTTTGTATGTGTAAGTACAATGCACTATACTATTGCTGACGATTGAAGGGTGACTCATCCAGCGGGATCTTGCAGCATGCTTCTATACAAGAGTGTTTATGCAAAGGCATAGGCAGTACACATACAGTGTACTGTCAGTACAGTACATACGTACAGTAAATCTATAAATTGCAGAGGCTAAGGAAAATGATGGTTCTGGTTGTTATGAATTTGTTCCTTGTCATCCGGCGCTTCCCTCATAATCCAAATGCAATTTACAGCCAAAGGTTCACAGCCAGAGGGGTCAGCCAGGGTTTACTCACCGAGGATTTCAATTGGATCACATGAGTAATCACTGAATGTTCACTAGAGTTTTTCCCCCTTGGCCACACATTTTTTTTAAATCTATCTTTAATACACTTTACCGTGGCCTGACTTAACCCACCAAATGTTCCAGAAGTCAATATACCCTTCAACTACAGTATGTATGGTATGAAACTCCATTGAACATAAAGGGACAATTTTAGTCCTATAGTTGTCAGAGTCTGCGAACTTGTTCAGAATATCTGTAACCCTAAATGCTAAGAAAAATAACGCAGGAGTATGGATATGTGCCCCAATACAGCGTTGTAAGTAGACAAGATATTCCGCGTAATAAAATAACTAATGGGGTGTGTTTTGCCTTGCGCGGAATCTATCAAACTTAATGTTGCATTTTAAATTAAATATATTCTATTTATGAGGGACGATAGGTGTTGTTTTGTACAGGTGAGCAGAAAAGTGTGTAATGTTAAACTCCTGCAGTAGTGAGGAGTGTGAGTCAGTAGGAGGAAAAACTGTTTAGTCATCCAGTTATGCTGTAGTGAGAGTGAGGACAGAATACTGCTTGTGTTCTACACTGTGTTTTAGTGTGTAGGTGGATGTGGGGAACACATAGTCAAGGTGAAGAACTCTAGTAAACAAATAATAGAAGAAAGAAAATGTGGCTCAAATGTAATTTGGTCCCTACAGTTATTCAATACCAATAAGTAGCAAATTGCAAAGTAGGCAGTCCATATTATTTTATCTTTAAAACTGGCCAAGAAAATGGTACCTCAGGGCATACCAGCTGGGCAAACACTGGTTGAATCAATGTTGTTTCCACGTCTTTTCAATGAAATTACGTTGAACCAACATGGGAGATGTTGAATTGACATCTGTGCCTAGTTGGTATTTTGTCAGCCAGTTATTCAAGTGTTCTTGAATAGTTATTCACAACCATTTTGGACACAGTGGACATTATTCTACTGTAGAGGCCATACTACAGGTAGTTCTACTGGCTCAGTCGTACTGTATACGGTAGGTGGTGGTGGGGGGGGGGGGTCTGATGTTTATGAATCACATCTTAAATAGCCCAGAACCATTTGTCGGCCTTTTGAAGTCTGTATATCAGATTCGGCTGAACAAGGAGGCTGCATCCTAGTTTTAATATTGGTATAGAAAACTGTCTATGCGCAGAATCAAGCCCTGAAGAAGCTCAGAACTTTGTTACAACAAAGTATCTTTTGACGATAGAACTTCAAGACACAACTAACTGAGGCCTCCACTTGTAGCCATTGTTTGGACCTATTGATTTACCATTGATGTAGGTTTTCTCTCTTTGAACAGAACCCTCTCTCCCTCTTGAATCACCAGAGGCCTAAATGAATGCTAGAACATTGGTCGCCAGGATTAGGTACAGTATTTGTATCTACCCTCTTAATAATTGCATAATGGTGCAAGTTAGACACATGTTCATTATAGTAATACTGAGAGGTGATGTATGGCTCGCTACCTTGACTCGATCTTCCAGAGACGCACAGGGCCTGTTGCATTTATTCACATAATAATATAGTCAGATTGATGAATGTAGTTTATTATTATATTCAATATAATTCTACACAACTACAAATGTACACAAATCAAAACCGGAAAGAAAGCAGCAGCTCCTGTTTTATTTTCCATAGTTTTAATGCAAATCAAAATGGGAAAGAAAGCAGCAGCTCCTGTTTTATTTTCCATAGTTTTAATGCAAATCAAAATGGGAAAGAAAGCAGCAGCTCCTGTTTTATTTTCCATAGTTTTAATGCAAATCAAAAAGGGAAAGAAAGCAGCAGCTCCTGTTTTATTTTCCATAGTTTTAATGCAAATCAAAATGGGAAAGAAAGCAGCAGCTCCTGTTTTATTTTCCATAGTTTTAATGCAAATCAAAATGGGAAAGAAAGCAGCAGCTCCTGTTTTATTTTCCCTAGTTTTAATGCAAATCAAAACCGGAAAGTAAGCAGCAGCTCCTGTTTTATTTTCCCTAGTTTTAATGCAGATCAAAAGTGTAGCTGAACTAGTCCATTGACTACAAGAACAAACAAAAAAAGTCAACTTTTCATTTTTTTTGTTTTATCCTCATTTGAATGTTCCTTCACTAAAGATGTCCAAATCATTAGGGAGATGTAATAATTTCTCCCATAACCATCTGGATGCCCTTTTCCTTAACTGCATGTTATGAGACTGAAAAGCTCCAAGAGAGAAGGTACCATCAGACGGCTCTTTATTGTTTCCTGTCTAAGGAACACAAATAGTCAGCGAAAGGATCACTCAAACTCTGCAGACATAAACTACATACATTATGATTCAAAATGTAATTATTTGTGTTCAAGGCAGAATGGGACGCATTTCACTACCCATAAGCACCTCATATATCTTCTAGTGTAGTTAGTAATGCCTAGCTAATGTAAGTCCCAACCACATCAATAATGTTCCAGACTCAAGATTAATCTAAATAAACTCATAATCTGTCTTTCAGAGTTTGAGCTCATGCTCAGTAAAGCACTATAAAAGCCCCAGAGCCCAAGAAAAGTTTGCTGTTTATGATAAATATCCTCCATCGCCCCAAAATGTATCTAATTCTCAAGTCTGAGTCAGAAAATGAAACACCACCCGCACCAAAAAGATGTCAACCCTGTCATTAGGATTATATTCCCACCGAAACAGAACAAGAAGTCCTTCTCGCATGAAAAACATCATCTCACATCGCCTTTGACCTCAGTGGCCGATATCCCTACCTGTGGGTTGACTGTAGAGCTTGTTGTTCCAAATATAATCTTGTTCCTGGGGATGTGCAGTCATGTAGCACAGCAGGTGACCCTCACCTCTCAAAAACTCTGTAGGAGATGGTTCCCGCTGCTAGGAGAAGGGGGCTGTGTCATCCCATCAAATCCCATAGCCCTGACGCATAAAAGAGTCTCTCGCGTCTCTGGCCCCGAGGTGAAGTCAAAGGCCTGTCTGATGGAAAGATGATCACATAACACCAGTGTATGTGATCATCTCTCCATCAGATGCACCTCAACACTTGGAGGAGAACAAAGAAACCAGGGGCTCAAAGCGTCAAATCAAACACATTCACGTGACATCTACACAGCCTTTACATCAGCCAGATCTGTGAGGGCAGTTGGAGGAAGGGAATGATCTGATTGCTATGGGTGGATGCAGTGACCTAAAGTGATTCAAGCTTTGTGATGCTCTTGTCTCTGGTTTTGGTCTAAATAAAACAAGCCTCATTGTAGGAGGTTATGTGGATGACTGTAGATATTTATACTGAACAAAAAAATAATTGCAACATGTAAAGTGTTGGTCCCATGTTTCATGAGCTAAAATAAAAGATTCCAGAAATGTTCCCTACGCACAGGCTTTATTTCTCCCAAATCTTTTGCACAAATTTGTTTACATACCTGCTAGTAAGCATTTCTCCTTTGCCAAGATAATCAATGCACCTGACAGGTGTGGCATACCAAGTAGCTGATTAAACAGCACGATCATTACACAGGTGCACCTTGTGCTGGGGACAATAAAAGGCCACTCTAAAATACCCAATTTTGTCACACAACACAATGCCACAGATGTCTCAAGTTTTGAGGCAAATGGCATGCTGACTGCAGGAATGTTCATCAGAGCTGTTGCCAGAGAATTTAATGTTCATTTCTCTACCATAAGCCACCTCCAATGTGGTTTTAGAGAAATTGGCAGTACGTCCAACCGGCCTCACAACCGCAGACCACTTGTGCCAGCCTAGGACCTCCACACCCAGAGAAATTACTAACCTAAGGAGTATTTCTGTCTGTAAAAACAGCCCTTTTGTGGGGAAAAACTTATTCTGATTGGCTTGGCCTGGCTCCGCAGTGGGTGGGCCTATGCCCGCCCAACCCACCCATGGCTATGCACCTGCACACTCATGTGAAATCCATTGATTAGGCCCTTATGACATTATTTAAATTGACTGATTTCTTTATATGAACTGTAACTCAGTAAAATAATTGAAATTGTTTCATGTCGCGTTTATATTTTTGTTCAGTATAGTTCAGAGAAAAAATAACACAAGACAGTATGTCTACTAATTCAAAATAAATACATTTACAGGTACATGCTATCTCTAAAAGTGGAGTGTGTGTGTGTTCAGTAGTGCGTGGGTGTTGTTCAGTAGGGTCAGAGATAGAGTGGGCTCAGTTCATTGTTTTGGAACAAATGCCAAGTGAATTCCTCCCACTTGCTTTTCCCTAAGTTAAAATATCTTGCTTAAACAGGATGTTCTGTTCTGGTTACTTTTATTTATTTTCTTATTTTTTGGGGCGGGGCTTACACATGATTTCTAAAACTATTGCTCCTTTTCTCTAGACTCTACACACAAAACCCCAAAACACGTGCACAACATGCAAAACGTCGCACATCTCTTGCAAAACCAAACACTTCATTCAAACCTATTTTAACTCTTCTCAAAATTGTGTTTTTACATCAAAACTCTGCACACAAACAAACACCAACTACACACAGATGTGACAAATCTAAAACACTAACACTATCTAAAATACTATCTTGTGTCTTTTGCATGTGCAGTGTGTAGTGGAGTCCATGGCAGTTGCCATAGCACTCACACGTATAGCCCTGGCATGCCCCCTCGTCTATGTCACCACAGACTTCCTCCTTGTCCTTGTCCCCCTCTTGCTCACTCCTCTTCCTCTAACTCTCTCTCCAAAATTGGCCTCCATTGTTGTCCAAACCAAGAAAGCCAACCTGAAGCCTATTTATAGTGCTCAAGCTCTGATTTCTAAGTGAAGAAATGAGCTATAAGTGTTTTGACACGTGAGCACTGGGTGTAGGTAATCACTGGGTGTAGGTACTCACTGGGTGTAGGTAATCACTGGGTGTAGGTAATCACTGGGTGTAGGTAATCAGTAAATGAGAGTGGCATTTGGTATGGCAGTGTTTTCCAAACGAAAAACAAGACCTGTTAGTTTTGAAAAATGTATCTAATGTAGAGAACTGTGTTTAGTGTTTTGCAAAAAGTGTGTTTTACAATTGCAAACTGAGTGTAAAGCAGATAATGTGCTTGCAGTTTTGCAGACTTGGTCTGAAGATGAGGTACATGAGTTAATGGGTATGAGTATGCCTCAAGTACCACTTTTATTGTGTAAGCGATTGTAAAAAAAAACTATAATACTGCAGATAGATTGTAGCTTACATCAATGTACAGTGCCTTGCGAAAGTATTCGGCCCCCTTGAAATTTGCGACCTTTTGCCACATTTCAGGCTTCAAACATAAAGATATAAAACTGTATTTTTTTGTGAAGAATCAACAACAAGTGGGACACAATTATAAAGTGGAACGACATTTATTGGATATTTCAAACTTTTTTAACAAATCAAAAACTGAAAAATTGGCAAAATTATTCAGCCCCCTTAAGTTAATACTTTGTAGTGACACCTTTTGCTGTGATTACAGCTGTAAGTCGCTTGGGGTATGTCTCTATCAGTTTTGCACATCGAGAGACTGAAATATTTTCCCATTCCTCCTTGCAAAACAGGTCACTGAGGTTGGATGGAGAGCATTTGTGAACGCAGTTTTCAGTTCTTTCCACAGATTCTCGATTGGATTCAGGTCTGGACTTTGACTTGGCCATTCTAACACCTGGATGTGTTTCTTTTTTAACCATTCCATTGTAGATTTTGCTTTATGTTTTGGATCATTGTCTTGTTGGAAGACAAATCTCCATCCCAGTCTCAGGTCTTTTGCAGATTCCATCAGGTTTTCTTCCAGAATGGTCCTGTATTTGGCTCCATCCATCTTCCCATCAATTTGAACCATCTTCCCTGTCCCTGCTGAAGAAAAGCAGGCCCAAACCATGATGCTGCCACCACAATGTTTGACAGTGGGGATGGTGTGTTCAGGGTGATGAGCTGTGTTGCTTTTACGCCAAACATAACGTTTTGCATTGTTGCCAAAAAGTTCAATTTTGGTTTCATCTGACCAGAGCACCTTCTTCCACATGTTTGGTGTGTCTCCCAGGTGGCTTGTGGCAAACTTTAAACAACACTTTTTATGGATATCTTTAAGAAATGGCTTTTGTCTTGCCACTCTTCCATAAAGGCCAGATTTGTGCAATATACGACTGATTGTTGTCCTATGGACAGAGTCTCCCACCTCAGCTGTAGATCTCTGCATTTCATCCAGAGTGATCATTATTATTATTTGACCATGCTGGTCATTTATGAACATTTGAACATCTTGGTCATGTTCTGTTATAATCTCTACCCGGCACAGCCAGAAGAGGACTGGCCACCCCACATAGCCCGGTTCCTCTCTAGGTTTCTTCCTAGGTTTTGGCCTTTCTAGGGAGTTTTTCCTAGCCACCGTGCTTTTACACCTGCATTGTTTGCTGTTTGGGGTTTTAGGCTGGGTTTCTGTACAGCACTTTGAGATATCAGCTGATGTACGAAGGGCTATATAAATAAATTTGATTTGATTTGATTTGATCATGGGCCTCTTGGCTGCATCTCTGATCAGTCTTCTCCTTGTATGAGCTGAAAGTTTAGAGGGACGGCCAGGTCTTGGTAGATTTGCAGTGGTCTGATACTCCATCCATTTCAATATTATCGCTTGCACAGTGCTCCTTGGGATGTTTAAAGCTTGGGAAATCTTTTTGTATCCAAATCCGGCTTTAAACTTCTTCACAACAGTATCTCGGACCTGCCTGGTGTGTTCCTTGATCTTCATGATGCTCTCTGCGCTTTTAACGGACCTCTGAGACTATCACAGTGCAGGTGCATTTATACGGAGACTTGATTACACACAGGTGGATTGTATTTATCATCATTAGTCATTTAGGTCAACATTGGATCATTCAGAGATCCTCACTGAACTTCTGGAGAGAGTTTGCTGCACTGAAAGTAAAGGGGCTGAATAATTTTGCACGCCCAATTTTTCAGTTTTTGATTTGTTAAAAAAGTTTGAAATATCCAATAAATGTCG